>NW_015151960.1:138880-140490 GCF_000732505.1 Cyprinodon variegatus | reverse complement strand
GCTAGCCTAGGCTAGCTAATCCTTGCTATCAGAAATAAAACCGTGTGAAACTGACAAGTGCTCAGTAGAAAAGTGCAGCAGAAGGTGCTATGTTTTAAAGTAGTCAGTTAGAGTTACTCAGATACAGAGATATCACAGAGAAAATAACTTAACTTCAGAGGGAGTTCCTCTGGACAGCTGCAACAGCTCCACACGCAGTTAATCCAAACAGGAAGTGAACCGTGCCTGTGCCACGTTGTCCAATTTAGTGCTATAGTAGGCAATCGCCTGTTTTCGACGACCCTCACAGCTTTCCTGCATTAGCACTGCTGAAACATACATGTCTTGTCTGTTAGCCACATACAGGTAAAATGGTTTTTCATAGTCTGGCATTGCCAGTGTTGGTGCTGTCTGCATGTCTTGTTTTAGTGTTTCAAAAGCTATTTTTGCTTCTGGTGTCCATTTCAGTAAAGCTTTTAGTGACTGGTTCTCTGACTCCTTCATGAGTTCTCTAAGTGGCGCTGTTTTTTCTGCATAGCCATCTATCCAGTCTGCATTGAAACCTGTCATTCCCAGGAATATCATCATCTCACCGACTGTTCTTGGGCATGGGGCTTTACTCACACCTTCCAGCTGAGAAGGTGAGATAGCAATACTGCCAAGAGAACCCGAGACTGAAATTCCTGAGACTGAGTGTGTAGCAGAAACACAAAATTCCCCCCAGGCCAAAAGCGCAGCCCCACCCCACCAAGACAGATGCCAACAGCGCGCAACACACCACGCACAGAACTAACCCAAGAGCAGAAAAGCTGCCTGGCGCCCAGCTCCCCACCGCAAGAAGAGCAGACCGCACTTAGATTTCTTAACACCTAACACTCTTGCTAACAGCACCGGTCATACAGAGTCATACAGAGTCATACGTTCATACAGAGTCACATGTTCACCTCAGAGCTCTTTAGACATTCATACCATTAAATGCCATGGCAATTTATTATTTGTGCACATAATTCTTTAACTTCATAGACCCAAGCAGCCAATATAAACTAATTTGCATGCACTTTTTAACTCCTCTTCATCAACTCTTTGGTCTGACAACATCAACTCAGAGCCAAGCTGCCCTGTTATTTCTCTGCTTATATCAGTCATTAAAATAGGAGCAAGGGATTTAACTCACCATCTCCTGATGACTTCTTCAGTGATCCTGAAGTTGGAGGGGGCCCCACAGCTTACTCCCACTGGCTGGAAGCTTCCGCACGGTAATGGTCCCGGTTCTTTCTCAGCTCGTCCAATGCACCAAATGTGGTGGCTTTCAATGGTAGAATCTCAAAAATCAGGACACCTTCAGTCGATCATCTGATTGCCCCAGGATGGGAGAAGAAGCATTTATTTTATAGATCAAATTGACATGCTGTCCTCATTACACATATCAAATGGTGAATATCCCAACAGAACATATCTGACCATGTTGTTACTGAGACTAAAAAAAACTGACATTTAAGTTTTGTTGCTGAGACAGTGTACAGCCATGCAACAAGTCTATATAAGGCAAATAGCCTGCTTCAACAATACAAGCAAAATCTGAAGATGAAAGTCAAACAGCAGCACCTCTAGTCCAGCAACCAAGTTAAGAC
>NW_015151960.1:130745-136766 GCF_000732505.1 Cyprinodon variegatus | reverse complement strand
GGCTCCAAAGAAGTCCGTAAGTTTTAGCTGCTGGACAGTCTGGAGGAGAAGGTCTTGAGGGATCTACATCTGTCAATGTGTGGGACTGCAGAAGAGATTTTCCGCATACTGGAAATTCACTTTGGAAATAAACCAGCGATAGCCTTAGAAATAGTGGAGGAGCTTCAGGCACTGCCCCCAGTAAGAGGTCACCAGCCAAAGAAAATTGTAGATCTTACACGGTTGGTGGAAAAGGCTTTAAATGACTTAAAAGAGTTGGGCGATGTGGGGGCTTTGAGGAATCCTTTGATGACAAAGTCTTTGGAGAGCAAATTGCCTGAGGTCTTAAAGAAGGAATGGCTTATGTTTGTTGCTGAAAAGAGTACAGGAGCTCAGAGAGACCGCTTTGATATGCTACTGTCATTCTTGAAAAGTCGAGAGGAAATTTATGAGGAACTGGGGCAGTTAAGGGATAAGGAGAATTTAAGGAAAAAGCCACAATGTCAAGTAAATCAGGCCAGGACTAAAGTAACTAGGTCTGCTAACCCCAAGGAGCTTGTACAGTTTGTGGAGAGAGTGGTCACAGGTTGAGATTGTATCGTTGTAGAAAGTTCAAGGCCCTAAATCTGGCTGAAAAGGAGATGGCTGTTCAAAAGGCAGAAGCCTGCAAAAACTGTCTTGAAGTTCATTCTGATGAGGGGTGCAAGAGCACCTTTTTCTGCAAAGGTGACAGATGTAAAGCAAGAGGGAGTGGAGAACATCACTACCTTCTGTGTCCTAGTTCAGGAGAGAGAGGTGTTTCTAAAAAAGAAGCCAAGGCCAAATACAGCCAGACGCAGTGGGAAAAAGGGAACTGAGGACCAGGAAGAGTGTCAAAACTATCCCCTGAGATGGTCCCGCAGTGCCGAAATGTCTTCTGCAATGCAGCAGCAAGGACACTCAACTCTACAGGAAGTAAAAGTTTGTTGCAAGAGCATGCACTGCAAGAGTTTCCTGTTATTATGATGATCCTCAAAGCCACTGCAAATGCTGGACAGAGGATCGGAACCTTAATAGATCTAGCTTCAGACACCAATTACAAAACTCACGAGGATGCTGGAGGATTAAATTTACAGAGTGAAGATGTCACTCTGGTGGTCTATGGAGTGGGTGGCATGCAAGTTACATTGGAGACAAAGCGATATCTCCTGAAGATAAGTGTCAGTACCCCCAGGGGCACACTGAGGTGTCACCAACTTGTCTTATGGGATGGCCCCCTGGGGAAAACTGTGGCTGGCTCCCACCCAAATCTCTTTGAGGAAGCTATTGTTACAGCTCACATGTCAAGAACTCTCTTCGCTCGCTCAATGCAAACTGCTGCATAGAAATATTGGGAGTATACCCACAATAGCGAGCACAGTGGCACAAACCACCCACATCAGGTCTCCCTGGCCTCCACCGCTGGCACCAGTAGTAAATTCTTAGAGTGGTGGAGGTGGGACAACATTGTGAGCCTGTGAGCCAAAATGTGGGGGGTGCCGCTGCAGAAAATGCCAACCTAGAGGAAAGGAGATCTCTCTTTGAGGAGCGGGAGCTGGAGCTTGTAATGGTTGATTTGTCCTATTCAATGGGAGACCACCACTGTGCTGAGGCCCATTGGCATACAGAATATCCTTGGGCAGAGGATCCTGCAATGTTGCCTAATAATCGGAGAGCAATAGAGGCAACATTTTTGAGGACTGAACGGCAGTTGCGGAAGGAGCCAGACTGGAAAATGACCTATAAAACTCAGGTGCATGATATGATTGAGCGGGGAGCTGCTGTCAGATTGTTAAAACAAATTTTTGGAGAGCTGGACTGGTCCTGTGTCGTATATCAGCCACCTCATTGCACCTAATCCTCACCCAGTCACAGCTCCTGTGCGTCTAGTTTGGAATAGCAGTTAAAAATATAAAGGCCAAAGTCTGAATGATACTCATCAAGGGCACTGATGTATTGAACAACATACGAGCTGTCCTTCTAAGGTTCTGTCAAGGCATCTTTACTTCTCTAGGAGACATTAAAAAATGTATAACTCTGTCTGGCTTGAGGATCGGGAGTTCCATCTTCATTGTTTTCTCTGGAGAGATTCTGAAGCAGACGACATTAGTGATTATGCAATAACAAGGGTCAATATTGGTGACAAGCCTGTTGGCTGCATTGCTCAAGTTGCTATGAGAGAGACTGCAAGGCTCCCGAGGTTCTCTCATCTGGTGGAGGAATGCCGTGTGCTGGAGGAGGACATGTATGTAGACAACATACTCACTTCTTGCGATGACCAGGATCAGCTAGAGAAGATAACGGCCAATGTCGAGCAGATCTGAAAAGCTGGTGGGTTTCAGTTTTAACCTTGGGTCTACTCTGGCCAAAGTGGGAGGTGCCCTGAGGAGCCCAGAAGGCAGGTGCTGCAATCATTGTCCTCTAAAATCAACTATGAGATGAAGACCATAAGGCTCTCGGCATAAGCTACACACCATTCAAGGATGAACTCCATCTAATGGTTTCAGTAAACTTCTCAAAGAAACTAAAGAAGATGAGGCTTGGTGAGAACTTATCAAAGGAGGAAGTGAGACAGCTAGCACCAAATCCACTAACCCGAAGAGAACTTCTGAGCCAGGTTTCTGGGCTGCATGACTCACTTGGGCTTGCAACCCCTGTTAAGCAAAAAGGAGCTATCCTGGTTAGGAAGGTTTTCGAAGAAGCAAAGAGCAAAGGCAAGAGAGCAGAGGGCGCATGGGACACAGCATTGTCTGATGAGCTTCGGGAGGATGCCATTTCCTTGTTTGAGGATTATGTGGAGTTGGGCAAACTAAGGTTCCCCAGAGCACTAACACCCCAAGAGGCACAGGCAGAACCAATCCAAATGGACCTGCATAGCCCCCCCTTCGGGAACGCAACCAGAGAGCTTGTGGATGTTAAGAGACATAGTAACTTGAGAAAACTGTTAAGGACTGTGGCTTTTGTTTGGAGGGTGGCAAAGAGGTTCCTTAGGGCCAAAGCCAGAGGAAGAAAAAAGTGGGAGGCGGTCCAGTTGGTTGATGTACCTACACAGTTGGAATGGCAAGATGCCTTCCATGACCTATGCATTGCCGCCCAGGAAGGAGTTATCTTCGTAAGTTTGGTCATGGACCGGCTGGTCGTGTACAAGGATGGGGCTAGTGGTCTGTTCCTGTGTGGAGGGCGAATTCAGCACTTTAAGGAAGACCAGGTCAGTGTGGCCACTCTTACCTTCTGACTTCTGGCTGGGCATTCTCCTGGCCCAGGAAAGTCATAAAGAGGGGCATGAAGGGGTTGCTGGAACATTGCTAAACGATGAGGAAAAAGGCTTGGGTTGTGCAAGGGAGGAGACTTGTGCAGAAAGCTGTAAATCAATGTATTATTTGCAAGAAGATGACAGCACAAGTGTGTCAACAAGTCATGGGGGACCTACCGGTTGAAAGAACGAGACCTGCTGCACCCTTTCAGTTTATGGCAGTTGATATGTTTGGACCCTACTTGGTCAAGGACGAAAAAGAGTGTCCATAAAGGCATGGGAGTCACCTTCAGCTGGATGGCAAGCAGAGCTCTTCTTATTGAATTGGTCAGCATGTCAACTGAGAGTTTCCTTATGGCATAACAAATGTTCACTGCTTTTAGAGGGCACCCTCAGAATATTTGGTTGGATCCTGGAACCAATTTAATTGGGGCTAAGACTGTGCTTAAAGAACTTTATGAGTTCCTTCAGGCACAAAACACAGCAAGCCTGGAGGATTTTGCAGCAAAGAATAACACTCGATGGACTTGGAAGTGCTTCCTTGAGATTCTCCGCCTCGAAATGGGGCTGCTGAAGCAGCTGTGCGGGTTGCAAAGTGAGGCCTTCAGAGTGTGGGAAAAGTCATTAACCTAACTTTTATTGAGTTTCTCACCGCACTTCAATTAGCAGCTAATCTGGCAAATTAGTGTCCGATCGATGCAAAAGGTTCAGAGTCAAGAAGATTGCATCCACTATGTGACACCAAATTCTCTATTGATGGGACAAGCATCTCATGATGGAGACTTTAAAACTTTCAGTTTTGAGAGTTACCCCTATAAGAGACTGAAAGAGATCCAGATTCAGGTTGACAGGTTCTGGAGATCTTGGTGCCAGCTTGCTGGCCCCAATCTCTTCATGAGGAGCAAGTGGCACACTGTGGCAAGGAATGTTGCTGTTGGGGGCATTGTGTGGCTGTGTGACCAGAATGCCCTGTGTGGTCAGTTCTGACTTGGAAAAGTTGTTGCTGCAATACCTGATCGCAAAGGTATAGTGAGGGATGTTGACGTTCTAGTTACCACAAGAGACTGTGTGTCCACTCTGCAGTCCCAGGCAATGGTCTGTGGCTCAGTATGATGAGGCCAAAGAAGGAGCCTAGTAGTACAGTACTTCACAGGGAAGTTAGGCGCCTTGTTGTTCTCCTCCTGGCTCCAGGCTCAGCAACTTGGAGGAGCATTAAACTACCTCTAACATCCGTCTGATGGCAGAGCTTCTGACATTATCTTCAGAAAAATGTTTCTCACATCTGAACTTCTTCTGTTTCCTTTAAACAGTTGTATTGCTGCTTAAAGAAATGATTAAAGCAACATGTCGAGACAAAGTCAGGCACGTCTCTCAGCAACCAGCCTGTAGGATCAGTTTCTACAAACAAGTTTTTCTGGGTTCCTACATACCTTCTGAGGAAAAGAAGAGTTAAATTTAGAGTAGGGAGCTCACACCTATTGACAGAAATTGCTATTGCTCCTCCTACCTGTCTCTCTTCAGGCTTCGCCTCCATCACAGGTGAGACTGATTAATTTTAGAAAGCAGATCAGCCTCAGGTTCTGTCAAGTCAAGTCTCTCCAGCACTTTGGAAGTTCGAACAAACTGTAAGTTTAATTTTCTTTATAGTTAAACCTTGACTTTTTTGTGTTTGTAAAACTTCTGATTTCAGCTAAAAGTATCATCAGTTTTATGTTTAAAGGAACATTAGCAAAAAATACTAAATACCTAATATCATTCAACGTGATCAACACCTGATGTATAGACATGTTCTTCACTTAAAAAAAATGTTTTTTCTTTATCATGAGAAAGTGTCATCCCAAACAGTGAAATATATTTTGGTGATAGATTTTTAACAAAGAGATTCAAATGAGATGAATAGATGAATTTTCTTCAATTAAGGAGAAAGTATCTGCCTTTATTTCCTGTGTTTATAATGTATTCTGGTGTGATTTTTTTTTCTTCTAAAATGTCTTTATTTTAATTTTTGTCTTCCATTTTGATCCAGTTAGATTTATTCTCCCATAGATCTTCTTGTATTTTCTAATGTGTGTTTTTCTATCCTTTCCTCAGTTATTTCTTGTCTAAGAAACATTTGATTGATAGAGAGAGTGTGTGTTTGTGTGTGTGTTTGGGGGGGGGGGTGTTATATGTTGTGGTTGGCTGCTGCAGTACAGCATTCAATTGACACAGAAATCCAATTTAAGCAAACCAGTTGATGGTATTAATAGAAGCAGTTATGTGGACAACAGTGTCACTAGACTATACTGGAACAAAGCAGTTCTACCACATCAGTAAAAGGAACAGAACATTGCCTTAAAAAATATCCTCAATCCAGCAAGAAAGAAATTACCCATAAAACTGATCAGTCTTTATCTTAGCAAGCATTACACCATCGACCACCACCATGTTCACACAAACCACTGGGTTTACTGGGATTTACAGGCTGCATTTGAATTAACTGTAATAATTTAAGAGCAAGTTTTTAATGCACCTGAAATATTACAGCAAAACTACATTATGTCATGATGGGCTAAGGACTTGACCCATACGCAGAACACTACTGGAGACTGAGGAAAAGTTTGAACAAAGTTTATTGAGAAACACACACAGAGAATATAATGACTGGTTCAGGTGCTGGTCCGGGACTGGTTTCAACTCCTTTCTGGAGAGATGAGAGTTTGATTAGCTTTGCAGTTTGATTGTATGATGAGAGAGTTGAATCTTTTAATGTACCTAAAGAGGTTCTGACA
>NW_015151960.1:126960-129236 GCF_000732505.1 Cyprinodon variegatus | reverse complement strand
TTACACAGTAACAGATTAAAACCTTTAGATAAATCAAACATTACCGCCACATATCTGACTCAATAACCATGAAAACAATTTCAGACGGAACTATTCACAGACTTGTATTATATTAAACTAAACTTCCAATATTCCCCACAGTTCTGCCCCAAGTGCCTTTTTCCTCTGATCATGGAGCAGCCGGCTTGCTTGGTCTCGCAATGAATCCTGGGATATCCAAGGATAGTGAGGATACATCGGACCATCCTTCAAATCGGGCAAAAAGAAGAGGAGTCTTGGAATCCGACCAGACCTCAGCGCCGCGCCTATGGCGTAATCGGCCTTGAAATCTGTCCTTCAGAGAACACACCCCATGAATTTAAACAGAGCATCTGACTCATTCCAGAAAGCAGCTCAGCCTCAGGTTCACCTGGCAGGTCTCTGTAGCACTTTGGGAAATTTCAGCAAAGTCTAAGTGTGAAGTAAAAATGAGCATTGAGAGTTGATATTCAAGGAAGAAAAGGTTTTATTTTACTCTGCAGAGGAGAATGGCACAAGACAGCTGAATACAACTCTCAGTGTGATTCTGAGGTGTTCAGCAACCCATCCGTGCATATAGAGACTCCACACCACACACACACCTGAACATTGAGTCTTCCCAAGAGAAACACTTTAGTTCATCAAAGGACATAAATTTGTTCAGATAAACATTTAAGACAACTGTTTCCCATCCATACCAGAAACAGGATGTAAGGAACCTTGAACACAGTGAAAACTTTTCCTTCTTATCTAAACTAGGGAGGAAACTTCTCAGGCTTCTAAATAATTACCTCTATTCAGGCAGAGAAAAAGTACACTATTAAACATTTTATTTCACAAACAGGCCAAGGAAAAATATGATTCCACATATGTTTATTTTCTTGAACATTGAACTTTGACTTTAACGTGTTTGGAAAGTTTCATTAGTTTTATGTTTAGAGGAACATTTATGAGATTAGTAATTACTTGAAATGAATCAGCATAATAAAAGGATGATGTTTACATATTTTCTTCACTTAAAATATTTTTCTTTGTTAAAGGAATCAAACTTTTAAGATCAGACGCAACAGCTTCCTGTTGATTCTTTTGTTTCAAAGCAAAAATCAGATTAAATTTAGTTAAACTCTTCAATTTCTATGAGGTTATGTTTGTTTCAGCTTTAACTGATCAGATTGTCATCTGATAATTAGATGGTGGTAAAACACAGCATTTAACTGGTTATTGTTTAAGCGGCTGTGGGAACCACTCTGAATGATCTAGATCTACATTCCAGAGTTCTGCAGCTCCTTCAGTCAGAATTTCCTGTTAAACTGGAAACACCTTTCAACTGTTCATTCACGTCTTCTTTGGAGTCAAAGTCGATAGACTGAACTATTAAATAGCTCACTTTATGTCTGACAGGTCCGTATTTGCAGTGTCTGTCAAACTAGAAGTTTTTCTTTACTTTGCTTTATTTAATCCCCTCGTTGCTCAGCTCACACTCACTACTTAGCAGCAAGTGTTTTATGCTGAATAATGCTTCCCCTGTTCAGTAGAACTGTACAGCATTCATGTTTATGTTCATATGAGTTTTGTGCCATATGCCATTATCATGCTTTTTGGACACTGGGAACCAGTGTCCATATTTCATCTTGACATGATGAACAAAGTTTCACAGGCAGTCACATTGCAAGTCACAGAGTTGTGAACAACCCCCAGAAAAAAATCACAGAGCACACAGAATTCTTTCTCTATTTGCCTCCTCTCCCTTACCCATGATGCAGGGGTCCGCTTTGGCCCAGATCTGCACTGTGGTGGAAAACCAAGGCCAAAGGGGGGACCCAGATCTCCAGAATCATCAATGATGGGTCATTATGCTAACCTTTCAAAACCAAACTGCAGCAAAACAGAGCTTTTGCAACACACTTCTCATGAGTTTCAGAACTCATAGCCCCTTGATGAGAAACATGCCTTGATCAGACGCTGAGACAAAGAGGGACCCCTGCTGTGAGCCACTAGGAAAGAGAAAGAGACTGCCTTGTTATGGTGTGTCTGCTGAATTCCAGTTGGATGGAAACTGTAAAGAGACAGAGACTGGACCCAAATAAACCCAGACAGGTTAGTGACGTTTTACTTTGAAGATTTATTGAGAGGGTTAATCAGAAAGCGGGGCTGGATCTGTGTGGGCAACTGGCTGCAGGAAGACAGGCGGGTAGATTGAGGGAGGATTACCAGTTTTATCCAGGACGGAGAGGCAGGCAGTCAGGCGGAGCTTTTCA
>NW_015151960.1:124751-126848 GCF_000732505.1 Cyprinodon variegatus | reverse complement strand
TGGGGCAGATCGGGTCGGAATTGGATAGGCGGTCAGGTTCTTCCTTTGATGCTGGATTATTCGTAACTGGTTGGCTTGAGATAATCTGGCACAGAGGACAGATCTGATGGGGCTTTTAAAGTGCTGGAAGCAGGTGACTCCAGTCAGAGCTGATTGCAGATGAGTGGAGCAGAGCAGGTGCGTGGACTCAGTGATCAGGCCAGAATCAGTGCAGAAACCATTACAGAAACTCAACCTTTCAAAAATGGAAATGGACAAAAAGGTTTGCAGGTTTGGCAAAATTAGGGACAGAGCAAACAACACGTGTTTACTGATGAATAAAGACAATGCTAACAGAATGGACTGCATGCTACGCTATGCTACAGGAATATGTGTTGAGCTGTGGCTGAAGCTTGGACAAGATTTATTTCTCCATAGTTTAAAACTAATATATCATTACTGTTCATGTGTTCCTCAGATACTCATTACATTTCCGTTACCAAGTATAACCAAGAGTCATTTAGTGGAATCTTGATGTCTAGCTATTTCAAAGAGGATAAAGAATTATTTGACTAAAGGTAATTGGTTCTTGATTAAGCAAATAATTTAATAAAACATTATTTGGCCAAATAATGTTTTATTCACCTCGTGGATTTGCATTGTGAATTGGTCTGAAAACATTCCAATTTCTTTTAATTAGTTAAAAGCTCATTTGATCACATTCCAAATTTTTCCTGATAAACTTTGGTTTTCAAACACAAAATCCATCTTAAACGATAAGATGGATTTTCAACCATGTTCCCTTTCCTGTTTGTACATAGTAGTTTAGTTTAGTTGAGTTTTACTAGTCTTAGTTGAGAGTGTTAAACTGAAATACGTTTGACATGGAGCTGAATGATTTTTGTTGATAAAGTCTTATATTTTGAAGAAGTTGTGGTGAATTTATTCCATACGTGCAGAATTAACTGTTTGACCGTGATTGGTGCTTGAATCACTCTTTTATTTATTGTTCTAAGACACAGCTACTAGGGCGTGTGCTCATAAACAATATATAACAGAAAAAATTATATCTGATTAAATAAGATATTTTACCACCCCAACCAGGGAGGGCATTAAACATCTTAAAGTATCAGAAATATAAATTTCCAGCTAGCTGGGAATAGAATAGAATATAAAATCCCTACATTAATTGGCATCCCTTGGTGGGCATTGAACATAAAATCACAACATGAAACAATAAGTGGATTTGTCAGTGACTACACATCCAAATTTTGAAATTATTTAGCTCATGTTTTAAAAATAACATGGAGAACAGTCCACAATTAAAATATATCTACAATATTAACCTATGCTTGGCTCATTTTTTAATATATTAGTGCACGGTTGGAAGAAAAATCTTGATACTCATAGTCGAATCTTACTAAACTATAACTAAAAGTTATCCAATGAACCATCTAATCAAGTTGCTGGTAAAGTTTCTCAGTAATCCAGGCCGTAGTCATTTCAATAAAAAAAAAATTAAAACAAACCACAGGACTTTGTTTTCCAGTTTGAAGATGTTTCGCTTACGAAAACATGTGTTAATTGGCTTCTCTAAATTCACCTTGGGATTGAGCATGTGTGTGAATGGTTATTTGTCCTGTTTGTCTCTGTGTTGCTGTGTGATGGACTGGTAACCTGTCCAGGGTGGACACAGCTGGGTGGACACAGCTGGAGATGGGCATGATTAAGACTGTTTGTTTTTTCAGGTTGGGGTCTGAACTGCTCCTTCTCCTAAATCTCCGCCAAGTGCTGAGGCCATTTTCCCCATCCTGCTCTCCCTCAGCTAGCTGGCGCCTGGGTTCGCCGGTGCAGTGGTTGAGCTCGGGGTTTGGGGGTTGACGCCCGGGTGGCTGCTGGCTTATTCCTGGCGACTTCTCCACTGGGCTTGGCCTGCCGGGGCCCGGCTGGGAATCCCGCTGGATGGTGAGGGGCCCCTGGGGCCTCGGATCCCTGGGGCCATGGGCCCAAATATCCGACATCCAAGATCTCTGATCTTGGATCCAAGATCCAAGATCCTTGACCAAATGTCCCAATTCAGCAAAATAAACTACAAAAGCTTAGAGGAAATCATTCAGC
>NW_015151960.1:117887-119463 GCF_000732505.1 Cyprinodon variegatus | reverse complement strand
ATTGTTGTAACTAGGGGGGAACGAACCCTGCCCAGATCAGAACAGAGCAGAATGCTGTGCCATGATGACTGTTCTCTCTTTGCAAAGATATGAATAAATGTGCCGACTGAGTGAAATCCATCGATCTCCGTTTATTTAACTAGGATGAACAGTTGAATACTTTTTTCCCACGACACATTATAGAAATAAAACAACATATAGGAAGTAAGATATAGAAGGAGTTGGTGGTTATTTTACATCTTTATGAACAAAACTTAAGTTATGGTTCTAACTTTTTTAACCATGATATATAAATCGTTTTATAAACCTCACAATGACCGATAATGCAAAATACAGAGAACCTTTAAAACTGCTTCACAATGCCATGACAATCCAGAGCTTGATTTAAGAATATGTTAAGGAAAGTGTTAAAATATTCAAAGGAAACAAATTGTTTTTATGACAATAAGGAAATATTTCCACCCTGAATGAATGGATAGAAATAGAGGAGCTAGAAACATCCAAAAGACGATCTATGTGCCTTTTCATCATGGTCTTTATCCAAAAATAAACAGGAAATGAATCAGAAATGCTTAGGGATTCCTTTGAAAGAAATTAAAGAAAGTGTTGTGAGTGGGGGCACTAGGGTGGGAAGCGTGATTGAGGCTGTGTATTTTTTTAGTTATTTTTTTTACTTGTCCGGTTGGGGTCTGAACTGCTCCCTCTCCCAAGAATATCTCAAGTCTCTGCTAAGTGTGGAGCCCATTCCCCCCAAACCAACGCCAGGAATAAGCCAGTACCCGCGGGTACTGGCTTATTCCTGGCGGCTGTTCCACGGGGTCTACTTTATTGTATCTCTTATGCTATATCCATTAGTTGTGCTGTTCTTTTTTTAAGTCTCTCTTTGCAGGTGATGAATCAGACTGAAGATGTTTTATCATTGTCAAATTTTTATCTACTATTTCTTTCATATTTTCTCCTTTTTCCATTTTTCCTTTCTTGTTCTACTTACATTGCAGTGTCCATATAATCTATAATACTCCCCGCATAATTATAATGAAGCAATTTATATGCATAAATGAAGCGGAACACTTTGGCGATATCCGTACTGCTCCACTTGTCAGATAAAATCTGTTGGGTTCTTTATGGCATCAATTATTTTTATTGCTATATTGCCAGACAGGACACTGTTTAAAAAAAAAAAAGAAAAAAAAAAGAAATTATAGCAAGTTTTGCATCACCTCTGATGATCTGGAAAAAAAAATCAAATCCTGAAAGTCAGACCAAAGCATTTTTTCTCCTTGGTAGATGCAGTGGATCATTATCTATACCTAAAACTGGTCAGCACCAACCCGTTAACGTTTTTAACCGGTTTTCCCCACTCAGTGACACACCCACTGAGAAGCCCACTCTGGTGATTGGCAGCTCCATAGTCAGAAACGTGGCATTAGAGACACCAGGGACCATAGTCAAATGTTTGCTGGGGGCCAGAACAGGCGACATCAAATCCTACCTGAAACTACTGGCTAAGGATAAGCTTAAGGTCACGCTGGCGGTAATGACACCCGGTTACGCCGATCGGAGGTCACTAAAATTA
>NW_015151960.1:112601-114483 GCF_000732505.1 Cyprinodon variegatus | reverse complement strand
CCAAGCAGAGCACTTCGCTCTCAATTTGCAGGTTTACTAGTGGTTCCTAGAATTTCTTAAAATAGAATGGGAGGCAGATTTTTTAGTTATCAGGCTGCTCTCTTGTGGAACCAACAACCAGTTTTAGTCCGTAAGGCAGACACCTTGTCTACTTTTGAGGCTAGGCTTAAAACTTTCCATTTTTATAAAGCTTATAGTTAGAGTGGCTCAGGTTATCCTGAGCTATCTCTATAGTTATGCTGCTATAGGTTTAGACTTTTGGAGGACATAGGGACCCCCATTTCAATCTGAAAAACTCACACAGAGAGAAAAGATAATTAGAAGAATTTTATTGATATGAAAGTATAGTCTTTGGCGCTCAGACCTCGGCAGGAACATTCATGCTGAATTATGCTTTAACATGCATAAGTAGATGAATGAGAATAGGGATGTTCCCCCAAAAAGCCGAGGTCGAGGCCGGAGAGCTCGTATGCTCGTAAGGCAGATACTAGTGACAGAATGAAGAATGCATAATGAAATGCTGAGGTTTGCAAACAGCTTACCGAGCCAGGTTGTAGTTGAGAATGGCAACCACAGTTGCTGCCGAAAACTTACGATGATGATGATGATGATGATGATGATGATGATGATGATGATGATGATAAATCTTGCGGATGAGTCTGATAATGATCTTGCGGATGATTCTTGCGGATGATGACATATATGAACGAATGACAATGACGAAATACAAGACACGTGACGAGACACAGACAGGGTGCATGACAATGCATCAGTGAATGCATTGCAGAATGCATAAAGGATGCATGACGAGACGAAGACCAGACGCGACGTGACACACAGAGAATGCATGTTAATGCCTGACATAAAAGGTGAGATTGCACGGATACGAGCCAGAATGAAGACAGCATGAATATAGCATGGAGACAGCATGGAAGACTGCATGAAGCAGGGAGTAATGTAGATAACTGATAAAGAGTAGGAGTAGAAAAAATGAGTTAGAGGATGGTCAAGATTAGGTCAGAAAATGATGAGAATGAGTTCGAACCACCACCAGTATTTGTGTTAGAGATACCTAGAGGCAGAGAGAGCGCTGCGCTGCAAGAATTGATGAGAGTTCTGGGCGGATGTATGAGCTATAGGCCAATGATGACCATCGGCCCAGTTGCTGGAGGGAAGCCTCAGAAACCCCACGAGTAGCTGCTGTTGTAGCTGCTCCAATCCGGAACGAATGCCCGGAATACCCACTAGAGGGAAGGCCACATGATTCTAAAAGTATCCTGAGGTGATGAAGGAACCATCGAGTGGAGATAGGATAACCCTTGGGTGTAATGAAGAGTGCTTTAGAATGAGAGGGCATAGAGTGTCGTCTTTGAACGAAATCGAACATGGCGAGAAAGGGACAGAGGGGGCCATCTGTTCGTGCGATGAAAATGGAACAAGCGCCTTTACCTTTAGAATGTTTCAAGGATAATTTGAAATGGTCGATGTAAAAACGAATATCTGAGATGGACAAATCTCTGGAATGATTAAAGTGTCTATTAGAAGAAGTGAATTCCCCCAGTCTCAGAAAGCCATAGAAGGCCAATTAGAAGGAACTAGATAGAAGAGACTTCACATAGGATGAGTAGGTGCTAGTAGAAAGTAAGGACATGAGTCTCCTAAGGATCGGAAAAATAATAGGCTTACGAGAGTCAGAAGTACCAGAAGAATGTTTAGCCAGACCTTTAAGGAGGAGCTTAATGGAGTAGTCGGCGAAAAGACTAGAAGAATTAGGGTTATTGCATTTGGAAAAGAAATTGATGCCAGCTAACAAGCTGCGAATGTAAGATAATTTGAAGCGGCGTTTATCGAAGCAGTAAGAGATGAAAGCCATAACAGAAGT
>NW_015151960.1:108820-111431 GCF_000732505.1 Cyprinodon variegatus | reverse complement strand
GAGCTCCTTTAGCTTGGTAAGAGACAGACTGGGAAGTTTAGAGGGAGGATCAATAAGAAGGAAGTCATCCAGGAGATGAAGAACGCATGGAAGATGGGTGACATTGAGGAGAATCCAGCATAGAGCTTCTGAGATTTTGTCAAAGAGACATGGACTACTCCTGCACCCGAACGTCAAACGGACGGCAAAGTGAAAGAAGGATTTCCATTTAGCACCAAACAGGTGCCACTGGGAGGGATGAATGCGGACGATTTTGAATGCATCAGAGATGTCGGCTTTAGCCAGCCAGGCTCCTTTGCCGGTGCGTTTGATCAGAAGAATAGCGTGATCCACGGAAGCGTAATAAAGGGAAAAGGGGGCAGGCGGGATGAGGCTATTGATCGAGGAGTGGTGACCAGAGTGGGGAGCGGATAAATCCAGAATGAGCCTCTTTTTCCCAGAATATTTTCTGGTGGCTACTCCACGAGGGCTAACTCGGAAGGGAACAAAGGGAGAGTTTTTGAAGGGACCGATCATGAACCCTTTAGAAATTTCTTTGTGAAGAAGTAGATCTACGGTATCTGGTTCTTTCAGAGCAGATTGAAGATTGGGGGATATGTGGGTGAGAGAGGGGGGGTTATAAATTCCTACGTGAAATCCTTGAGAAAGACCAAAAAGAATGAAGTTAACAAAAGTACGGTCAGGATGATGAAGGAGACAGGACGATAACTCGGAAATAATAATAGGGGTGGAAAGGTGACGGGCTGCTAAGGTTTGAAGGTACGATTTTTTATGAAGCGAGCATGGCGGGGACAGACTGATTTCGGATGAGCCTCCTTGCAGAAGCTGCAAATGTGGAGAAACAAACACTTAGGAAAAGATAAGAAACTTTCATTTAAATTGTTACAGATGGGTTTGGAGTCAAATACCTGAATTTTTCTACCCCTGGAGTCTGTGCGCGGACCAGAAGTAGGGGGAAGCAAAGGAGGAAGGGAAGGGGTGCTAGGCTTAAAAGGAATTGATGGACAGAAGGCGCTGGGGTGACCGATAGAATTGCAGGAATAACAGGGAGAAGACTGAGTCAGCATGATTAAAATGTTTGTGTCCAAGACAGACCAATCTAAACAGACGGCGTGTTGAACCAGAGTTGTAGCTGCTTTAGAAGAGAATGATTTGTGATAGAGGTAGAAAAGGTTGCCTAGGTCTGCTATTAGAGATAAATAGGTATCAAGCTCCACCCTGCGATCGGGGTAAACTGAACATAGAACGTCGCGATAGATGCTGAATGCGGCAAGAAATTGGCCAATAGAAAGATCTCTGGATAGACGGGGATCGGATGATTTAAAGAAAGCTGTGACGTCACCTGCTGATGCGACCTGCTGATCGACTTCAGGGGAGGGAAGAATAAGAGAGACTAAATTAACATACTTTCCTTGAATAATTTTAGAACGGAGGCTAGAGGAAATATTAGCATGCAAGGGAATATACGGTATGCCTGAATAGGGAGGCAGACAAAGCATAATGAGCGAACTCAAAAAGATAGAAAATTATGAATGAAAACATGGTTGAATACGTCTTACCTAGGGCTGGCCCGGGGCGGGCGTTCGCTAATGTGAATGAGGGGAGGGGAGGGGGGAGGTCTGTCTGAGCAGGCAGCGGCAGGGATGACGTGGCAGTGTGGGGATTTTCCAAGTTTTGGAGGCATGCGGACAGCGTAGAGACTGATTGAGTGAGTGAGTCCAGAGTGGAGCGGAGGGAGGCTGAGAGCTGTTCAACGGCAGAAGGATTAGTCGGGGGAGCTGCTATGGAACGAGAAGCTGAAGAGGGTCCAAGGCTTGCATCCAAACGGCTTGCAAACGAAAGGAGCGGGCGTATCGGTGGCTGTTGCTCGGATAGATCTGGGATGGCCTCTGCTGCGCTTGGCGGGGGGAGCGGAGGACTTGCATGTTCTTTTGCAGCCAGGCCTCCGAGCAGACTGAAGAGCGGAAGGCGAGGGAGATGGAGATGAATCACGAGGAGGTAGAAGGGAGGCTAGTTGAGACAGCTGAGCAGAGTCTAGGTCGGAGCCTGGCAATATGCCCCTGGAGTGTAACGCGGAAGAAGGAGATGTGAGAGCGGCCAAACGGGTGCTTCTCCGAGCAGGGAGAATAGGAGAAGGGTTGTTTTCCTCTGGGTTGAGGAACAGGGACCCGGCAGGGTCGTCTGAATCTAAATCCGACATTGCGATTGAAGGTGCTTTTAAAGTGAAAGCAGGATGCTGATTGGGCTTCGTGGTGGAGTAGTTCGAAGCTGATTGGCTCGCGTCAGAGACAGATCAGCTTCTGATTGGATGGAGGTAAGCCAGAGTTTCTTCAATTGAACTTCCGCTAGAACTTCATTTCATCATTCTGCTTCATTCTCTCTCTATTCTCCTATTCTGCAGAATCTGTTAGTTCAATCTCTAACGTTCTGCTCTCTCTGCTTTTCCTCAGAGTAGCTTTGCCTCGTCTGTTCCTGTTTGGCTGTGACGCCATCCTGGAAAGAAACTTCCGCTGTGCTGCTTCCATCACCACCCTGTTAATAGATGCTGGAGATCGGCCTGTTTTCCAGTGTGGTCCTGTTTCTCTGACCGTGGCTGAGTGGATGTGCTCTC
>NW_015151960.1:104400-106218 GCF_000732505.1 Cyprinodon variegatus | reverse complement strand
AGTTCCAGGGTTAAACTCAGCCAGACTCTTGCTGATGATGACTTTCCCTTCATTTCAATCAGCTGTGATGGAGCAGAGACTCTAAAACATGCAGAACTAATAGTGTGAAATTCCTCTGCTTCTTTGCTTTGTCCTCCTGCTAATAAATGTCTAGACGTGTTTCTCAGGGCTGAGTAGTTTTTCTATCATTCTTTGCAGCTCAGTTTTGGACACATTTGAGCACTTCAAGGCTTTGCTGATGAAAACTGTAGGTTCTATTTCATAAAGGCTTCGCTCCTTAAGGCTCTCACTAGTGGGTTAATCCATTTTTAAATGAACAGAACAGTTTTTAAATGAAAAACAAATAAAAAAATCAATAGATTTTTAAAAGAAAGCAAACTTATTAAAAGAGAACAAACTTTTTTGAAAAAAAACAACTGTTTAAAAAAAAGAAAAAAAAAAGAAAACGGAAAACAACTATTTTTTAAAAGAAGACAACTTTTAAAGAAAACATATTGCTTTTTAAAAGAAAATAACTGCTTTTTAAATGAAAACAATTGCTTTTTAAATGAAAAGAACAGTTTTTTAAAAAGAAAGCAAACGTTTTGTAAAAGAAATGAACATGCTTTTTAATAGAAAACAACTTTTTTTTTTTAAACAACTATTTGCTGAGAATTAAAATTTTTAGTTACCACAGTTTATCGGTTACCACTTCTGTTTCCCTGGAAAGAGAAAAGGTGTTGGGATCTGGAGGTTTGTCCACTTTCTACACCAGAGGGCGTACGAGATATCCTAGAGCCTGTGCCGACTGCACCACCTGTCTCCCATCTGCTCATCAGGAGATCTGTACTTAAGGAGGCGGAGGGCTTCACTCCAGTGCCAGAGTGTTTTTGCCAGTAATGGTTGATCCTGCCTGAATACCTGAAACTCTGGAGAGTTTCTCTGCCGGTGATCTGTCTGCTCGTTCTCAGTAGAACTCAGGAGAGCTGTCTCTGTCAAGTATCTGCCTGCCCGCTCTCAGAAGATTACTGGAAGGAAACTCAATCTGTTATCTGCCTGCACTCTGTAAGCTCTGCCTCCGCCTCTGCCCTCAGGCTGCCGACAACCTCTGGACCCTCAAGGTTCCCCCCCTCTGCAGCTCTGCTCCACTCCTGAACAGCAGTGAACCCACTCGTGACCAGTCAAGCCCCCTCTTGGATCTGATCAAACTGTGTACATTTATTGTAAATAAATCTTTGAACTTTTCTTCTGCCTCCGAGTGTTCTGCATATGGGTTAGACACATTAATCCGAACATGACAAAAGGTTAAATCATAAAAAAAAATGTCTACAAACAATAAGTCATATTATTAACCTGAGCTTCTAAACGCAACAAACCTCATAAAAAGTAAAAAAAAAAAAAGCCAATCTCAATACAAAATGTTAGAATCAAGACACAACAATGATGTATAAAAATGTTTCACGCAGATGACGAGTTCAGCTCTTCAGAATCAGGCTCAGTCAAAGCACACATTGAAAAGTTGCAGGATTTAATCTCAGCGCTCCTCTTTCCCAATGGTAGCTGAGATGACCCGATCATCAGAGTTCATTCTCTAATCCAGAAATCTCTGCCAATACTTTCCATCAGCCATCAGGTGGTCATCTAACACTTGGACTTTCTTTTTTATTATCAAGAAAAGTAATATCAAACACTTAGACACTAAAAATGTTAATCTTTGATTAAAATGCAACACATCACAACACATTTCCCTTCTCATTCATGTTGTATGATTAAAAATCAAAAAGCCAAAGCTGATGTCAGACATCTTCAGGTGGGCGTCTTCATCTTTCTGTTGATGTT
>NW_015151960.1:101462-102795 GCF_000732505.1 Cyprinodon variegatus | reverse complement strand
TCAGAATTGTTGCATCAACTAGAAAGAAATCTATTTTTATGTTCCTGTAAAGGGAACATAAAAATAGATTTCTTTCTAGTTGATGCAACAATTCTGACGTTACTATTCTTGATTTATTGATGATCAAACAAAGTCAATCTAAATGTCTTTAAGCCTGGCCTAGGCCCTAACTTTGATCATGAAAGCTGCACATTCTTCTCTGCATGAGGCACCAGGACTTCTGCACAGGAACCAGTTCCAGCTCCCAGTCTGGTACTGGGAACCATGGAGCTATGGACTGACACAGAAACTAAGCTGGAAGTGGATCTGAAATAATCAGTCAATAAAATCCTCTTCCATTACCTTCAGATGGAGGCTTTTCAGGAACAAATCTACAGAAATAGTTTATATCTTAGTTGATCTAAAAAAGTAAAGTTAGTTTAGATTTCATGTCAGACAGGAAGAAAGAAATGATGTTAATGAGCTGATTTGGTCAAAAACAACCTGCCATAGGAGGATGGCAACCAGTTACAGATACATTTACATTTAATGCAGTAACTTTGAGAAAGTAATTTAGTTTAAATTTTTTAATGTCAACAATCAGCTCCAAATCCAGCTGCAGGTCTGTACAGGAACACATCCTTCCTCCCCTATTAGTCACCTGATTTCTGGGAAAAACAAACAGACCTCAACTTTTTCCTCAGGTCAGCAAACTGAGATCATGCAGTTCACATTTAAACCACTAGAGGGAAACAGAATATATATACACTGCTCAAAAAATAAATTAAAGGAACACTTTGAAAACACATCAGATCGCAATGGAGAAAAGATCCTGCTGTTTATTTCTACTGATATGGACTGGGTGATGTGTTAGGAACAAAAGGATGCTGCATCATTTGATGGAAATGAAAATGATCAACCTACAGAGGGCTGAATTCAAAGACACCCCAAAGATTACAGTGAAAAAATATGCAGCAGCCTAGTCCATTTGGTGAAATTTCATTTCAGCAACTAAAAATGGTATTCAGTCATTTGTATGGCCCCCATGTGCGTGTATGCATGGCTGACAACGTTGGGACATGCTCCTAATGAGAGGACGGATGGCGTCCTGGGGTATCTCCTCCCAGATCTGGACCAGGGCATCACTGAGCTCCTGGACAGTCTGAGGTGCAACCTGGCGGCGTCGGATAGATGGAAACATAATGTCCCAGAGGTGTTCTATTGGATTTAGTTCAGGCGAGCGTGGGGGCCAATCAATGGTATCAATTCCTTCATCCTCCAGGAACTGCCTGCATACTCTCGCCACATGAGGTCGGGCATTGTCGTGCACCAGGAGGAACCCAGGACCCACTGT
>NW_015151960.1:97878-100207 GCF_000732505.1 Cyprinodon variegatus | reverse complement strand
GTTCTCCACGGCTTCTCCAGACCCTTTCACGTCTGTCACATGTGCTCAGGGTGAACCTGTTATCATCTATGAAAAGCACAGGGCACCAGTGGCAGACTAGCCAATTCCGGTGTTCTGTGGCAAATGCCAATGGAGCTCCACGGTGCCGGGCAGTGAGCACAGGGCCCACTAGAGGATGTTGGGTCCTCAGGCCACCATCGTGAAGTCTGTTGATCAATTTTAAACTACCAGTACCAATTCATTGCTGATGGAGAGGGCAATGTGGGTGCTGAATAATTTTTCAGCAAAACAAGTTAATTCCCACAGACACAGAGGCTCTAAAACATGCCTTCTTTTCCAAACGCGATACAAGCCTGAACATTTTCACACAAACAGCGATGCATCCTCTCAGCCAATCAGCACGTCTGTTGGTCAGCTACAGAAACAAAGATAGCGATGCCCTCGCTCGCCGCATTGCTACCAAACCATTGCACAAAAATGGCTCAAAAACAAGAAGATTAACTCTTTTGAAGGCCTAAAAGAACCAATACTATTTGCCCCTCATCCACGAAAGCAGGGGCGACTACGGAGTACCATGAATGCGAGAAAAAAACATAAAATCAGGCATTCTGGTGGCGAAAAAATTCCCTAGATTTCCTTCGCTCCCAATTCTAGAGACAATCCTCATCTGTGTCATGCTGATCTCATTATTGACGCAGACCTGGCTCTAAATCATGCCCAATTCTATGACAATCCTAGTAAAGTAGTCAAGGATGCCTTTATTCTGAGTTTAATGGACATTTTCGACCAAAACACCGGCGTGTGCAAGAAGAAAATGTACGAAAACACAAGGATGTTAGTGTGAAGTACACACTTCTCTCTGAGACAGAACACGCCAAGAAGGTTCCAGTTTGCAAGAAAACTTTAGTTAAAGTGTTTGGTAAGTCAGATTTGTTTTCTTGTTTTACGTAGTTAACTTTTTGATAACTTGAGCAGCGCAAATTCTGCAAGCTACTAGCTGCTAGCTAGCTACTAGCTGCTCGTATCCCTAGTGCTTAAAATGGCTGGCTTTCGGTGTTTATTTAGGTTAAGATGATTATGAGCATTGAGGCTAAATTTATTTATGTCAAGCTGTCATTGTCTCATGAAGTAACAGTGTTAGAGAAAAAATGCAATGTTCATCCTGCATCGGAGACGAGCTTGAGTATTTTACGAGCAGCTGAATATTGTGGACCCTACAGCACTCACCGTTTGCTTTCACATGATGCAAAACATGGCTCTGCCTAGAATGCCAATCGGGCAGGCATACTATTAAAGGCAGCACTACCTGTATCTGTTTGGCATGGAGGTACATCATGGTGAAGGCAGTAATCAAAGTAAAAAATAATGTCCATCTTTATGTGTGGATGGAGCATGAAAACAAAAAAGGACTCAAACATGATTGCCTCTGCACTGGACGACTGCTTTGGAGTTTGGTTGAATGGTATTTTGCATAAAAAAACTAAATTCTGACTGTTCAGCAACTCTTGCTTTGGGCAGAACAAGAATATGAATGTACCGTCCATGCTCTGTGCCTTACGAAAGTCAGGGTTTCCTGACATTGAAATTTAATTCGCATTCCCCATTCGAGTAGATGGAGGCTTGGTGAACTGGTTCGAAAGCTGAGGAGAAGAGGGGGAGAGAATATTTATTTTTAATAGTGATCTGATTAAGCCCTCTGTAGTCTACACAGGGGTGGAGAGGGCCATCCTTCTTCGATACAAAAAAAACAGCACCAAGGGGAGATGAGGAGGGGCGAACGATACCTGTATTAAGGGAGTCACAAATGTATTGTTCCATGGCCTTCTAGTCTGGAAAGATTAAACAAACGCCCAGAAGGGAGTGGAGCCTCTGGGAGGAGATCATTGCAACAATCTTATGGACGATGGGGAGGCAGAAACTGTGCTAGGTCTTTACTGAACACCAGCTGTAGATCATGGTAATCCTGTGGAACATTGGTAAGGTCTGGTTTATGGGTGGGTAAACCAATAACAGAGGCTGGAGTGGTTTTAGCAAGTTGGAGACACTGGTTGAGACAGTATGAACTCCTAGAATCAATGCGGGCCTTGGATCAGTTTGTGAGGATTATGCTTACAGAACCAGGGAAATCAGAGAACCAAGGGAGCTCCCTTAGTAGGAAAAACAAAACACAAAATGAGTTCCTGATGGTTGCCAGAAACATGGAGGAAGACTGGATAAGTCTGGTGAGTAATAAGGGCATAAGGACTGCCATCCAAAGCAGCCCCCTTCAAAGGAAGTGGTAGTAATTGCTTGGTTTAGGAAGTTGGTCAACTAGCGAGGGGTGTATAAG
>NW_015151960.1:89376-97813 GCF_000732505.1 Cyprinodon variegatus | reverse complement strand
ATGTCTTATTTTTTATAGCTGCAATGTTGAAAATGTTCATGTTTGTTAAAACAAATATGCTCTTATACTCATTAATATCTCAACTGGTAATTTTGGTAGGAATGTATCAGGGTGGGGCAGTGTGCTTGCCTGTATTTGTGTATGGCAGGAGCGGCATATGCGTTAGGGGGCCAGTGCCCCAGTAAAGCTTTGTGCCTCGCAACGCCCCTGGTGGAGAGGGCCATCCTTTTTCGATACAAAAAAAACAGCACCAAGGGGAGATGAGGAGGGGCGAACGAATGTATTGTTCCATGGCCTTCTAGTCTGGAAAGATTAAACAAACGCTCAGAAGGGAGTGGAGCCGCTGGGAGGAGATCAATGCAACAGTCGTATGGACGATGGGAAGGCAGAGACTGTGCTAGATCTTTACTGAACACCAGCTGTAGATCATGGTAATCCTGTGGAACATTGGTAAGGTCTGGTTTATGGGTGGGTAAACCAACAACAGAGGCTGGAGTGGTTTTAGCTGGTTGGAGACACTGGTTGAGACAGTATGAACTCCTAGAATCAATGCGGGCCTTGGATCAGTTTGTGAGGATTATGCTTACAGAGCCAGGGAAATCCGAGAACCAAGGGAGCTCCCTTAGTAGGAAAAACAAAACACTGAATGAGTTCCTGATGGTTGCCAGAAGCATGGAGGAAGACTGGATCAGTCTGGTGAGTAATAAGGGCAATAGGACTGCCATCCAAACCAGCCACCTTCAAAGAAAGTGGTAGTAATTGCTTGGTTTTTGAAGTTGGTCAACTAGCAAGGGGTGTATAAGATTCTGTTTAGAACCTGAGTTCACCAATGCTTGGAAGGAGTGAGTACAGCCCTCTACAAAGAGAACAGAAGGGTGGATTAAGTGGATATTGTTTGTCTCCTTGGATCTGCCCACCAGAACTCCCAGATTTACTGCCGAGCAGTCTTTTGAGCGTACTGGGCATGAGGAGATGTAATGTTGGGGTGACCCACAGTAAAGGAACCAACTTGATGTCAGGCAGTGGTGCCGTTCTTCTGAGCTTAGCCTAGCCCTTCCCAATTGCATGGGCTCAGACTGATTCAGGCTGGGGGGAACAGATGGCTCAGGGATGGCAGGAGGCTGTCTGCTGGCAGTTAAGGATGGACGAGAATTAGAGGGCCGGTACCTCTCTCTAATTCTATGGTCCAATCTGATTGCGAGATTGATCAATTCATCCAGTGAATCTGGTTCGTCACGACACGCCAGCTCATCTTTGAGGCCCTTCAGTGCTGGTTCATTCCAACCTGACTCTGTTGCAAGGGTCCGGAAGTCAATAGCAAAGTCTGCCACAGATCTGTTCCCCTGTTTCAGGCTCCAGAGTTTCTTTGAGGGAAATTCTTCACTGACCTTGGGGCAAAAAGTTTGTTTAAACAGGTCAAGAAACTCTTGGTAGGAGTAATATGAAAGAGTTCTCTGATCAATTACGCACTCAGTCCATTTAAGTGCCCTTTCTCTAAGTAACCCAACTATGTAGGAAATTTTGCTGACATCATCAGGGAATGGACGTGGAGAGCGGTCAAAAACCAAAATGCATTGAAGCAAAAACCCCTTACATTTCTCCAATTCTCCTGAGAAATAATTGGGAGTGGGCGTGATGACGTCACGGTGCGCCGGCAGGGGAGAGGAAACCGGAACAGGATCAGGAGTAGCAGCAGCACTAACCTGGGGAAGCTTGTTTGCACATCATATTAATAGTCTGATTGTGCTGACCTGGGAGGATTCCTTCTTCAGAGAGCGAGGTCCGTAGCTGCACTGCAGAGCCAGATTGGCCAGTTGGTTCTGACATGGTGCTAGACCAGACTCTTAAGCAAGTGACAACTGCGGACACAGAGGCAGATTTAACAGTTTATTTCCTGGTTTAATGGAGAAGAGCTCAGTCAACTTAAACAGCAACAGGGAGACAGAGAGTCTGAGTTTCGATCCTTTTCCAGAGGATGGTCTTGTGTTGGATTGGGAGTGGACAGGCAGGCTGATTGGTCCTGTAAGGAGTCACCGGATAGGAGACAGTTCCAGAACAGCGAGGAGATGAAGGAAATTGACCTATTCCTGGTGAGCATCCGATCCGGTTCTGTGGAGGAACGAGAGCAAGGAGAGGTTAGAGGAGACTCTGGGAGCTTAGTTCACTAACAGAGCATGACCATTGGAACCTTTATGTCTGAGCAACAAACAGAAAGCAGCACTGTGTTTATTTAAAGCCTTAGTGTGGGAGCTTCTCATCAAACTATTTGGTTCATCTGCAACATTTAGAGAAGAAAGCTGTATATAATTTCACATGTGTTGAAACAAAGATCAAACTTTCTGGTGCACACAAGTAATGCATTAGGGAAGATTTCATTCCCCTTTTCACTGAGGTGTGCCTGATATTTTTTTTGTTTCTATAATCAATGTAAATGAAATATTGTTTGTAGTTGGATAAAGTTCAGCAATTCAAACTTTTAAAACATTTCTCTTCATGGTGTAACATAAATAGCAGGTTATGATAGGAGTGAACTATGAAGAAGAATGGAGCACACAGCCAGCTGTCCAATAGAAAATAACAAGATCTGTTTTTATTTTTATGGGTTAAAAAAACAAGATGAGATAATAAACAAGTGCAAGTTTTTTTATTCTAAGAACAGATAAAAAATATATATTAGAATACATCTGACTTTAGCCTAAATGTTTTTTTATCACCTGTTTTTGATGTAATCAACCAAATGGCCATATGTTTTATTTGGTGTTTACAAACTGTATATATTTCATCAACTTTATTTATAAAGTACCTACTTTTTTTACCTGAATTTTAAACCTTTTCTAGAATGAATACCACATGTTTCTGTCACACACATTTAATCTTAGGTTTAAAACCAACCTGACAAGTTGACAGGTTGTGAGATTTTTATCATTTTTATTTGTTTAATATAAGCAACATGAGGATATGTTTTTTTTTTTTTTTTTTTTTTTTTTTTTTTTTTTTTTTTTTTACAAAACATGGAGAACTACTGAATTCATTTCTAGATTACACATAAGTAGATTAATTAATTCCACAGGGAAAAATGAATTATGTTGGAGTTAAGAATCAACTGAGCCTATATGACAACACTGATTATTTATTTAAAACCTTATTTCAAAGGTAAATTATTCAGTCAAATATTGGAATTGGAATCCTCTGTGTATTTAAAGCATAAACAAAGTTAACTTTCTTCTCTCACTCTGAAACAGAAGAAGTAAAAAGTAGCAAATACAGAGAAACTGATTTTAGTTTTACTCTGAGAGGGACTGACTGGATCTCCTTGTTCTTTTCGATCTGCTCTTTCAGTTTTCAGTTTTCCATGCATTTGTTGCTGGCTGGATTATTGTAATTCTTTACTATCAGGAAGTCCACAAACTGTAGTTAAAAGTTGAAAATGCAAAAGAGATCATATCTCTCCTATCCTGGCTTCTCTTTATTGGCTTCTTGTTACAGCAAGAATAGAATTTAAAATCCTCCCTCTCCGATATAAAGCCTAAAATTGCCAAGCTTGGGGGTGCTTTGGTGGCGCAGTGGTTAGTGCACATGACCCATGTATGGAGGCCTTGGTCCTCAACGTGGGTGACCCAGTTCAAATCCAGCCTGTGGTCCTTTCCAACCAGTCACTGGTGCCACAAACCCCCCATGGTTTACTAGTGGTTCCTAGAATTTCTAAAAGTAGAATGGGAGGCAGATCTTTTAGTTATCAGGCTCCTCTCCTGTGGAACCAACTACCAGTTTTAGCATGTGAGGCAGACAACAGTTTAAATTCTCAGTCATCCGGGTCTTGGCGACCAATCAGATGGAGGAAATATATAAAGCTGCTCTGGAGAAAATGGAGAGAGATTAGCAGGAACAATGAAATCAGTGGGAGCAGGAAAGATGCTGTCTGCTGATCAATAACCAAGAGTTGGGGAGAGGAGAAATATGGCACAGAGTAGTCACCTCAAGCTTCCATCAAAAGGGCTGAACAGCTGAAAGAAAACCTGATTAAACAAAGACAAGGAGCAAAAGAGGCTGAGGTGATCTTGTCCAAGCAAGACCAGGAAACTTGGGAAATAAAGGCTTCTTTGTTCAAACTGCAGCAAGACGTGGAGAACCAAAGACTGCTCTGGAGCCAAAGGAAAGCCAGTCTGCTGACAGAGCAGCAGAAACTTGTCAGAAACAAGCCCACACAGAATCTGGAAGACATGAAGGAGGAGAGGAAAACATCAACAGAGAGTCTGATGGAAAAACTGGAGGATCTGCAGCATCAGACGGAGAAAGAGAAACAGAGAAAAGCCAGAAAGAAAAGCCTCAGGAAAAAGATGATCCAGCTGTTTAAACGCTGTAAAAAGGCTCCACCTCAGTCAGAAAACTGAGCTCTACTAAACCTCATGAAAGCCTCCCCCAACAAAACCATCAGACTGACGCCTTTGGGACAGAAATGATTCATAGCAGAGTTCAGTTTGATGCATTCACATCTATTAGATTTTATTTAAAAACTAATATTTATTTTTCTGCCTTAAAATGTAAAATGATCCGTATAATGGAATCGTCTGTAAAAGGAATAGAATGTAATGTGTCAGAGAGATTCCTGTTTTTGTTCCATTGTTCTGGAAACTTCTTCTTTAAGAAGTTTTTTAACAAATGTATCTTTTAATTCTGACTTTTTGACCAAAACTACACTCTGACCATGTGGCAACTGAATGTTTCTCATGTAAATCCTCGTCTTCTCCAGGAAAGAGGTCCAAACCATCAGCCTTCAGAACCCAGAGGTCCAATCAGAGCTCTACAGCTGGTTCTGAGGCTGATCTCACTGCTCCACAGCTTCTAGTTAGGTTGGATCTTCTGCTCTGGATTCTCTCCACCAGCAGATCGTCAGACCAGAACATGTTCACCTTCAGAACCAGAAAGAACTGATTCTAAAAAGATTCTGCTTCACAATCAGAACCAGAACTTGGTTCTTAATTCATCTATACGTCTTTGGACTCAGATGTTAGAAATGATCCAAATTTAAACATCAGAAATTTTGCTTTTAACAAATAGTGTCTTTAAAGAACAAAAGTATTTAGATTGCATCCAGTATATAGAGTTTGAAGGCAGGTGGAGGAGGTTCTGGTCTCGGCCTACGAAGGTCCAACACTGTCAGCAGTTCTGGTTCTGATTCACTTGGATTTTTTCTGTTAAGTCATGAAATACATAAAATATCTGCAAATAGGTCAATTTATGATCTATTAAAACATTTATCTTCACTTGCTGGGGAAACAACAAAAATATATTTTGAAAAAATTTAAAAACAAGGAAATACATTTTTATATGAAATTATAATATTTGGTTTTTAGTTTTTATAACACTTAAAACATGTTAAATTACTAATAATATGCAGAACTTATCCTAATATTTTTTCCTTCTTTTATTCTATTTGCATCAACAGCAACATTCCTGATTCCAGGAAATAATCATCATAATGACACCATGCAGCTTGTTTTTCATGTTTTTATTAAATTTTTATTTTTGGTTTCCAAAAATATCTGAGTGAGGTGTGGCACAGCAGCATAAATACACATGAAGAACCAGAACCAACAGGTTCTATTCAGAAAGCTGCACCGACCCAAACAAATGTCACATGATCCAAAGAGCTGCAACAGTGACAATGTTTAAAGTTCCTGTAGAACCGCTGCAGAGCAACAACAGAACTCCACTTGAACAGATTTACACTGAGTTCATCAAACGCCTCAGAACCCGATAGACAGGAAGAAGCATCCAGAACCACTGGGTCAGGGTTCCAGCCCAACACTCTGCTGAGTCTGAACCCAGCAGATTGGAGCGCCTACCTCCTGTTCCTAGCTCCTGTTCCTTCATCTTGAATGGTCAGGACACTACTGAGGAAAGAAAAGGAAGGAAAAGGAAACCAAAGTTAGCCCAAGGGGTTCTGATCAGGTCGAACTGAAACAAAGAGAGGGTTAGCTCATGATGTAGCAGTTAGCTTCGGCAAACTGGACTTGTTCGGTCCATGTAGTGAGCATTAACATTCGGTAAAACCTTTAAAACCATCAGCAGTTGAATCAGAAACCTTATTTCAAATAAAAACACCAACACGACTATCTATTCTATCGAATTCACCCAAGCAGAGCACTTATTAAGCATCAGATGGAAAGGAGGGGGGAGTATACGGTTACTGTTTTGGTTCAGTGGAGTGAAGGCCTTCAGCTCGGTCCAGTTTTCTGAAGACCCATCTTTGATCCAGTCTATTCGTCCAACAGCAGCTCAAAGAGATTTGGCAAGGGGGTTAATTTTATAACTCATGGAAACACGGGAAATCTCCCGTTTTATTTACAGTGGTTAGCTCATAGCCACAGCCTGTAGCAGCTCCTCTGTGCTACTCCATCTCAGGCAGTCACGGTCTGGCGGCTTCTAATGACTCCTTCTGCGAACAGCGATTGGGGCCACGTTTTTAAGAGGTTAGCAGAGCTGCATTAGCTAACCTTTGTCTTTGCTGCGGCAAGATTCAGGATACACTGTGTTCAACTCTGTTTGAATCACAGAAAGAATACAAACACTGCGTTCAGCTCCTTCTGAATTGCAGTAAAAAGGGAGTTTGACTCTGTCAAGCAAGCACAGACTTTTCCAGAGGGACTTGGTTGCTACTTAGTGTAGCCTTCAGCTGGAAGCGCTTTTGTCTAGCCTATTAATGGCACAGAGCCACCGGCAAAATGGAAGCTAGCTTTTTTTTAAACCTACGGCGGAGGGGTGTGTCTTCAGAGGGGCTTAGTTCTGGTTACATCAGCGACAATGGATTACAACAATTTAAAATCACGTTTCCAATAAAATGCAGAGACTTTAAGGAGACAAAGAGAGATTAAAAACACTTCTGAACAAAGAGATAATTTACAGAATCCTGATTTATTTAGTCAAATATTGGTATTTGATACAGAATTAAAATACTTCATTACAAAAACATTTCATCGCTAACTCATACAAAAAACTGGTCATAAAATAGATTAAAAAGAATTGAAGGTCCAACTATGAGTTTTGTTATAATGAATTTTACATTTATTGTTATTTTTTATTCAAAATAAAATTCAGAAAACTGGCAGAAAATGCTGTCATATTCTCCAATATTTCTATCATCTACAGTTCAGCCACAGGTCGTCTGGAATAATTCTTCTTTTAGGAACAGTCTCAATCCTATTGGAAACTCATCTGGCTTATTAAAACATAGCAGATAACTCTGAGGAACTGACGAACTAGCAGGAGAGTTCAAACTGCAGCTTCACTCACGTCATCATTTTTTATTACTAATCAGTTGCAGAAACCCTGAACTTCACAGCCCACAAATCCTGATGCGTCAGCCTGTTTATCTGGGTCTAATGAACAAAACTGTTCAGATCAGAGGAATAAAAACTACATAAGAGACACAAACAAGAAACCGGACAAAAAAGACTGGAGATAGAAAATTTTAAACTTCTTCTGATGGTGAGATTAAAACCCAGGATTAAACATTTACTGGATCTACCGGAAACAGAATCAAACCTTTGGATGGAACAATTCCAGCTTCCATCTTTAAAGGACTGGAAGAGGAAAAAGTTTACCAGGAATCTTTTCCAGAAGTTTTAGAAAGAAACCGACTGAAAATGAAAATGTTTCTGAGAGAAAGAGAGAGACATGTAGAGACCGAACTGTTCAACGGTGGAGCCTCTTTAGAGTTAACACAAAAACACTGAGGAATCAGAACCGACCCAGAATCCCGGGTAAAGTGGTTCAGTGAATGTGGTGTTGAAGGTGTAGAGGTGGATCAGTGAGTCAGAGGAGACTCTGTAGAAGGACAGAATGCCAGCAGGATGGTCCACATACACTGCTACTCTGTTAGAGACAGAGGAGGAGAAGGCGGAGGAGATGTCTGTTCTCTTCTTATTGTGACAGACAGAGTAACCATCGTAGCATTCCAGACTCCAGGAATGATCATTATAACCAAACAAACAGTCATTACTGCCTCCTTTCCTACTTATTCTTCTGTAACTCACTGATGTAAAAACTGTTCCTTTCCACTCGACCTCCCAGTAACAGCGACCAGTCAGACCATCACTACACAGCAGCTGATACCAGCCATCAAATCTGTCTGGATGATCGGGATATGACTGAAGCTCCTCCACACGTGTCACCTTCCTGTTGTCTTCAGACAGTTTCAGTTTTCTGTTCACTGTGTTTGTGTCGATCGTGAGCTGACAGGAATCTGATGGAGAGAACAAACACAACACAGCTGCAGTTATTGATCATTTATTGATGCTTTGATGATGACTCCTGAATGAGTGATGGGCAGTTTGAAGATGGTTTAATGTGAGCTGCTTTCTTTTTATGAATCCAATGAAAATTACACTTACACTTCCCCAGTCCTGGTTTCAACCATCGGACTCCATCAGGTTCC
>NW_015151960.1:84466-86566 GCF_000732505.1 Cyprinodon variegatus | reverse complement strand
ATTGGACGAGCAGTATGGAGGAATATTGACACGTTTTTTGTGGACTTTTATTGACCTTTCTGTCTCAGACCTCCATTATTTGAATGTCAGCAGACAGCAAGAAGCCTCCCAGATCTCCAGATGCATTTGAGATATCAAAAAAGTACTCCAGAGTGTTGTTCAGCATGAGGGTGAGTAGAAAATGAAGGCTAATCATGTTTTGGGTGTACTATTCCTTTAAACCATTTGAATCTATGAAACAGAGAATACTGTTCCTCAGTAGAACCCAGAATATCCAGTTTGATGAATCCTCACCTGAATATTTCCAGTGTCCAGTCTGAAGCAGACAGAAACTCCCCTGAATCATGGAGATTGTTATTCTGCAGGTCAACCTCTCTCAACCAGCAAGACTTGGACATTAGAAGTGATGACAGAACTTCACAAGTTCTCCCTGAGAGGTTACAGGATCTAAGTCTAATAGACAAAATGAAAAAAAGTCAAAGAATAACAAAAAGATTTTATTTGAACAGAAAATGTTTGTCTTAATACCATGAAAAGTCAGGATGATCAAAGTTTGCTCTGATAAAAACAAGCACACTATATTGGGTCAGTATTGCTGTTTAACTATTCTGACCCCTGCAGGACCCTCGTGGTTGGAAATTTACCTTTCATATCCAGTGCTGGTTACTGATATAGGGCCCCTGAGGACCTAGTAAGCCCCTTAGTTTTTAAACACTGACTTCCAACTAACTAGTCTGCCTTCTCCTCAGGTACGTTGCTGCCTTAACTTGGAGATTATTGTGTGTCACATTCCAACACTTCCGCATCCATCCTCTACTCATGCTCACCATTCACGACTGATATCAGTGACTTTCACACTAAAGCGGGAAACTTGGATTCTAACCTTAGTTTGTGTTGAAGACATTTCTATTTCAGAATACTTAGACTTGGTTGGTCTCTTTTATTTTGGCCTCTGAGCTGCGTCAAAGCCAGACATTATATGCAAGATAAACCAGGGAATGCTTTACTACTTTCTATGAAGTCTAAAGTTTAGATTAATATCACCTGAAAAAAAATTGAAAAGGCCCAGATGATGATAGGGGCTTATTTTTGGAAGGGCTTAGCCCAAGTAAGATGTTTTAGTTTATGCAAATTGCATCCTCAGAAATGTTTAAAGGTCCTGAAAAGACAGCTTTTACATGCAAAACTCCCCCCCTTTTAAATTTACTTTGGTTATAATAAAAAATCTGTTAGTTTTACTGTGTATCATACCTTTGAAACTATGTTGTAGAATAATATTTCAAGACACTTATGTAAACAAAGCTCTCTCACTGTAATTGCCTGTGCTATGTTCTTATTTCTTTATGGGCCAACAGACCAAGATAGGCTGTGATTTTGGAAGATAGCCACAAATATGTATTTTGGAAACAAAATGACAGTATTCAAACCTAAGCAATACAGTACCAGTAAAAAAGTTGGCTTTAGGTGTAACAATACTATAACAAAGAATGGTCTTATATCCCTCTTTTGATCAAATGGAAGAAATATGTGAGATGAGATAACACATTAGAAGTAACCCTGAACCTGTCTATGCTGGAAGTTATGTGGGGGGATGGGAGTGAGATGACAGAGAGCGGTTGCCTCCTAACTCTAGACAAGGGTGAAATATAGATACATGCTCTTCAAGGTGTTTAAGACTCCCTAGTGAGATGAACGACAGAGACAGCTGTTTTGAAATGTTTTCATCTGACTAGTGAAAAATGTATGTCTCTGATGAAGTCAAAGTTGTTTCTCTTGGGAAGACCCAACGTTCGTGTGTGAGAAATGTCTTTATATGCAGGGGTGGGAAACCACCCCCCCCAGAGCCACACTAACAGTTCAACTGTGAGTGTTGTTCTTCTCTGCAGAGTAAATTAAAACTATTTCTTGCGCTCATTTTACTTCACAAATGCCAAAACAAAAACGGTTAATTTTCAGTGGGAATCATAAAGACTCTTTCAAGGATGATATGTTATCATATCAATTACAAATTAAAAACAGTATGTACACTAGGGGTGTAAATAATAATGGTTTTGTATCGATGCATCGATCCAACAGCCGATGATCCGATGCATCGATACA
>NW_015151960.1:82829-84076 GCF_000732505.1 Cyprinodon variegatus | reverse complement strand
TCGATTAATCGAATCGGATCGCATCGTGGTGTATTCTTGAGTATAGAAAATAATCAAATCGTTGGGTCAGGAAATCGATACTGAATCGAATCACCATGATGGATGTAATTTACACCCCTAATGTACATTATGATACCTCCAGGTTTTTGTTTAGGTTAATTTAGGCATTTTGTTCAGGTGAAGTGGGCATCTTAAAATCAAATAAGTTATACCAGGACATATGGGAACTATCTCAAGTGCATTGTGACAGCAAAGGGTTTTGCTCAAAGAGTAAATGTTTCATACATTTCTAACATTTCACACGTGCTGTTTTCACCAAATGGGCAACATTTCATTTATTTTCTGTAAATCCAAGGCTATGGTTTTAATTGTACAGCTATTATGACTAATTCAACTGACCATAGGGAAAGATTATTGTTTGGTGATTCACTAGCCCAGGTTTTAGCAACCTTCAGTACTCGAAGATCCACTTGGACCAACTTTCCAGTGAAAAAAACAGAGGAAATAGTCAATTCTATCTGACATCTGAAATAATGATAATGCTGTTTTACTTGTGAAATGTATTAAGTGCAGAGAAAACAGCATTTTGCCTAGCAGCAAGACGGAAGGAACAACATGGACATTCAACAGATTCCAGAGACTCTTGAAAATAAGGCAGGTTAGGGAAATAGGCTGTTAAAAAAATAAGCTGTTACAAAGAGTATTTACAACCTGCTACAGCAGGTTGTAGCAAGCTGCTGCTGATCAAACTGTGCTGTGTAGTAACTTCTAAATATTTATTACTTTATTTACTTTAGATTCTCATGACAGTTTTATTGTCTCAAACTGATAAAGTTATTTTACTGCTGTATTTATCCACACAGGAATAAAAAAAAAAAATTATCTTGACTTGACCCACAGTCAACCTGCAGGATCTCTGAGTTTCAGTCTAATCTGCATTCTGATCATATTAGTAGCCTTCTTATACTGGTTTTACTAATAAAACCAGTATGGCCCTGTATGTCTAGCCTATTTTTGTCAATTAAGGGGTTAAAACAGAGGTTTGTCTGAAGTTTGAATCTCACATTAGAGCAGTTATAAAATCCAGCTTCTTCCACTTGAGGCAGCTACCTAAGTTTAGATCTATCCTTTCAAGTCAGCATTTTTACTTAGAAGCCTTGCTGAGATGAAAGGAAAGGAAGGACGTTTGAAAGGAAGTTTCCCCCTAGGTTAGATAAGGGAGAAACAACTCAAGATTCTCACGTCCA
>NW_015151960.1:79866-82094 GCF_000732505.1 Cyprinodon variegatus | reverse complement strand
GCTCACATTTATTTTACGTCTCCGTCTTTGCGACAAACGTTTTGGAAAATATCAGCGTTTCGTGTTCGTTTTGACTTCGTGTGGACGGGGCCTTAGTTGGTCATGTTGATCTCCTCTGCAGAGTAAAATAAAACCTTTTCTTCCTTGGATATCAACTCTCAGCGCTCATATTTTTTTTAACTCGACAACAGATTTTTGCTGCACGTCGTTTAACAGGTACAAGCAAATTTCATCATATTTCCAGTATTTTAGCTTCATTAAATTTGCTGCCAGTACATTTTAGGAATGTTCTAAAACCTTTTTATTTGCTTTTAAAGCTCTTAATGGTCTTACCCCACTCTACCTCAAATATAAATAAAAAAAAAATAAATTTAAAACTAATCCGTTTAAATGCTCATTAAAACCACCGGAGGATGTTAAGTAGGGAAACACATAAAATTCCACAAGTAAAATTTTTACCAATATAGACAAGTTAGACATCATTGGAAAGCTTGGATTCTCCACAATTCAACCATTAAGTTCATTCTATGGACACAGCAAACACTAAAGCACAATTGACACAGATATAGCAGCATGTCAAAATGTAAACAAACATATCTTTGAAGGTATCCAGAAGCCGTTTTATAAATCCAATCCTCAATTGTTTATACTTATCTGTCCATAAGGGTCCACAGATTAAAAGTAATCCAGCATATTCGTAATAAAAATATTCCACAATGACAAAATCGCTCATAACGTCCCTTTGTTGACATCAGAAAAGTTAACCGGTCATAGCTTATTGTCAACATATTTACCTCCTAATACTTATTTCCTCGGTTGATAGCCAGCAATGTTTGGTATCGTTCTTTACATAATCTTCTTACCTAAAAGAGAAACATGTCTTCATCTTTTTATGAAGCGATTTAAGCTAGATATAGTCCCCGGAATCTCAGCTATGATCACTTTCTGTCAGCCAGTTACGCGTTATAGAGTCCGGCTGTTATTGGTTAAGCCTATGTGGGCTGTTGGGCTTTGTAGCCAGTGAAATAAGGTTTCAAACAAACCGACTTGTGCCGAGGGTATTTAAAGGGGGACGGTGTTAAAGGCTTGCGTTAGAGAGACACAGACAGCTGAGGCTGGGTCAAAGCGTGCAGCTCCAAGCTGAGTGGCGACAACAGTCCTTTTTTATAAGTTTGGATGCTAATTTTATTTATTACAATGTCTAAGGCAAAAAAAAATACAGCTGAGAAAAGGCCCTGGGGGTTATTTTTGCTTGAAAAGCAGCAGTTTCACTATCCTTTATAGATTTTTATGTTATTATAGGTGTAAAAATTCTACATTTTGTTATAAACAGTGATTCTGAAAAAAAGTAAAAAAATACTTGCTTCATAAATGTTTTATGGCCATCAAAATGCTTCAGTGTTATTCTATGGGTCAAATAGTAAAGCAAAGCGTAGTAAAAGCACAATTTGGCACATTTTGAGATTTCTGGAGACGCTAACTTTGCGATAAAATTTGGTGGGGATGCTCTAAGGATAGTGGCTGATGGACCTACAGCTACTCAACCCGAACGCTTTCAATAGGGTTTATATTTTCCAAAAATGAGCTCAAATATATTATGATAATATAAATATATTTATTGAATGCTTTCCTATTGTTGAGAACACAAGAGCACCACAGTACACTGATATTTATAGTTATAGACAGATGCCTGCCTTTAGTGCATTATTTATAAAGGGCCTAAAATATTATTGTATGAAAAATGACTAATAACAGCCGAAATCCGATGCCAACGTCAAAATATCATGCATTCCTAATATAGACACAACTTCACTTCCATCCATCCATCCATCCATGCTTGGCTTCCCTTCAAGCTGCATCAGTGATTATCCTTCTTCACAAGCAGCAAAATCTAATTTAGAAATGCGTCCCATACTTCATTGACAGCTGAAGTCTATGTATCTAACCTTATATTTCAAACATCTTTTTATACACTGATTTTTATTATTTGTGCTTTAATTCTTGCTGGTTTCTTATATTTTAATTTCAAGTCTGTTTTCTGTGAACCTGGCTCTCTCTGGGTTGGCTGACAGCTATTTCTGAGTCTTGCTTAATTACAAAAGATGAAGAGATATGTTGAATTTTATTATAGCATAGCATTTTTTTTCTTGTAAACTTGGAGATATATTTTATTGTATGTTATTGTCGTCTCCCGCTTTATCCGGATCGGGGTTGCGGGGGCAGCAGAC
>NW_015151960.1:75376-76814 GCF_000732505.1 Cyprinodon variegatus | reverse complement strand
TGACAATAAGTTGAAAAACAAAAGATTAGATAGACTAATAGGATGAATGCTTTATCACATAAACATTCAACATAAATGTAGTAAAAAAGGAAATGAAAAGAAATTAAAAAAAGAATGATATGAACGAGTGATGAGACCTGAGAGTTTCCAGTTTGCAGTTTGGACTCTTCAGTCCAGAAGACAGCAGCTCCACTCCAGAATCCTGCAGCTTGTTGTTACTCAGGTCCATCTCCCTCAGATTAGAGGACTGGGAGCTGAGAACTGAGGCTAGAACTTCACAACTTCTCTCTGAGAGGTTACAGTCATTCAGTCTGAAGATACAGAGATAGAAAGAAAATTAGGATTCCGATGGATTAAAACAAAATCAAACAATAATAGCAACAGTAGAGACAGAGGAAACTGCTTATAGTAGGGGATTGGCAGTTCCCAATCCCCTACTACATATAGAAATATTGAAGGTATTAATCATTGGTAAAGAAAACTGAACAAAGTATCCAATTGAAGGACAACTTGCAGTGCCTCACACCCACACATGCATGCTCAGAAAATACCAGTTACCAGTTACTATGATGAACAGACCAATAGGGCCTATGGAGGAAGATACAGTAAAGAAGAGAAAAACTAATTTTACATGTTATGAAATTGTGATCACATGTATAGTTAAGAAAGATAGTAGTGTCTATTAAACCTTTAAACATGTGCAATGTTCCTTTGATGAATTAAGGATTCGGAAACAGAATACAATTTTAAAGCAAAGAACGCAATTCAGGGCTGGTCCATCCTTTGTTTTGGTCAGTTTTGAAATAAAGTAAAACAATAATAGTTATTTGAGTTCTTTGTTTCTGAATAAAATTAAATAAAAAATAATTCAGGCTGTATTTTTCTCATTTTAGTTATTAAAAGAAAAGACATGTTTCATATATAGTCAATTAACCATTTTGATCTTCTAGTGGAACCAGGAATGATACTCTGATTAAAAGAAAATACTCTGAAAGTCAGGAGCATTAAGTTTTCAATCAGAACTAGAATGGCAAACATACATATCAGGTTTTGTTCTAAATTATTGGGGCTTTTCTCAGTTGCCTCCTGCCAAAGATTTTTGGTAAGCCTCGCACTGAGGCACCAAAAGAAGTTTGAGGTGCAGTGATAAGAGACGTTTACCTAAATGTTAATAAACCAGTTTTCTGATACCTTTTCTTATGGAAAAATCTCTAGACTAATATGACCCAAAACAATTATTATTTAATAGATTTTTGAGTTTAAGATTGATTAATTCTAAATATTTGTTGTAAATAGACTCTTATGTAGATAAAGAAAAAAAAATCACACAATGAATAAAGCTGTAATCCATTTAACTTCTGTACCTTCATATAAAGTGGACTCCTGATACAATTTATTATAATGACTGAAAAACAGAATAAATTGTTCAGACCTGAGA
>NW_015151960.1:73107-73556 GCF_000732505.1 Cyprinodon variegatus | reverse complement strand
TTTCCAGTTTGCAGTTTGGACTCTTCAGTCCAGAAGACAGCAGCTCCACTCCAGAATCCTGCAGCTTGTTGTTACTCAGGTCCAGCTCTCTCTGATTAGAGGACTGGGAGCTGAGAACTGAGGCCAGAACTTCACAACTTCTCTCTGAGAGGTTACAGTCATTCAGTCTGAAATCACAGAGATAGAAATGGAAAATCAGGATTCTGATGGCTTAAAACTAAATCCAACAATAATAGCAGTCAAGACAGAGGAAACTGCTTAAAGTAGGGGATTGGCAGATCCAAATTCCCTACTACATATAGAAATATTCAAGTTATTTATCATTGGTGAAGAAAACTGAACAAAGTAGCCAATCGAAGGACAACTTGCAGTGCCTCACACCCACACATGCATGCTCAGAAAATACCAGTTACTATGATGAACTGACTAATGGGGCCTATGGAGGAAGA
>NW_015151960.1:69314-72140 GCF_000732505.1 Cyprinodon variegatus | reverse complement strand
TTGTGATAGATCTGGGATCGGTATTCTGTGCGTATTGGGTCTGGGACCCTCTGTGTTCTTTTGAGATAATAACACAGTTAAGTAAGGTGCAGCTGCAGCAGAGATATTTGACGAAACCAAGTTTTGTTGACAGATCTGGGATCTGGATATCTGGTGTGTGTGTATGTGTGAGAGTGTGTGAGGAAACAATCAAACCTTTCAGGTTTTGTTGTTTCATACTAAAACAGCAGGAATTAATACAGTACAACTCTTGTGGATGCAGAGGCAAGAATTTCTCACCTGAAAAGGTAGAAGCAGAAATTACCACAACAGTGTTTGGGTGCTGTCCTGCTGAATAAACATCCAGTGCGTAGAATACCCTAGGTGTTTGTACGGGACTACACTCTTTAAAATGGGAAAAGGTCTAAATAAATTCAGGGGTTATTTAAAATCTACGATTAGAAGTTTGTAGAAGCGCAGGATCCAACCAAAAATAAATACTTGAATATATAGTTTGAAAAAAAAATATGGGTTTGAGGGACACCTCTAGTCCAAGATAAAATAATGAGAACTAAATGATAAAATAAAAGAACTAAAGTGAGTCAGGGAGGTAAATTAATTAAAAAGGATGGGTTCAGGAAAGAGTATAGAGAAGATCATAAAGGGGATGAAAATGTTGTGTCAGATTGATCCAAGTAATTCAAAATACTTGTAGGAGTGGAAGTAAAAGTATAAAATAGATGGTGTGTGGGAGTAGATCAATGGAGAAATGTTATGTGCCTGCTAGAAATAAGCACTAGTGCAAAAATAGATAAATAAAAAAATTAATAAATAAATACATAGATAAATAAATAAATATTTATAAATAGTTAAATGAGCTCCAAATGGCGAGTTGTTGATATAATACATGTGCAAAGTAGATATGTTATTATTAAAAATTAAATAAATAGATCTAATGTTGTGTTTGTCCGGTTTTAATTTTATGTGTTTCTGTCTTTAAAGTGATGTTTGTGGGTCTTTTAAGTTGTTTGTGTGTCCAACAGATAAGGAAACACAGTTTAAAGGGAGACAGCTTGAATCTGCAGTAGCGGGGGAGTATGTCTGTGGATCAATGACTGCAGCATTGATCCAGTTGACAGACTTCCTAATGCGCCTGCAGGGTCTCCAAAATTATTATTTCCGGAACCAAAAAATTTAAAATTAATAACCCACAAGAAAATTATACAATCATGCAAGCTACATACAGGAAATAAAAAAATAGAGGGATTAAATAAGTGGATTGCGCAAGCTAAAACATAGAAAAAGCTATGAAGCGTAGTTTGGACCATAATTGGGCTCAAGGGAGGGGCCGGTGGTCACACGGGAAAAACAAGGGGTCACGTAGAAAGCACAATAGGTGCTACAATTGTGATAAGGAGGGCCACTTTTCTTGAGAATGTCCAGACCCCTGTCATGGTCTTGGTTCTGTTGTTCTTTACTTTGCTCCTTGTTTTCTAGTTTTATTGGTTTAATTCAAGTTTTGTTGTAATTTCTAGATTGATGTTAGTTCTCATGTTTTTCTGTTGTCCTCTATTGCCCTCTTGTGTGTGTGTGTTCCTTTCCCCTTGGCTCCCTCGTTGTCTCGTCTCACACCTGCTCCTTGTCTGCTATATATGCTCTCCCTCTGCTCTCACTCTTTGTTGGTTCATCGTCTTTGCTGTCTTCCCATGCTGTGGTCTACGTCCCTCGTCTCTCCCTGGCTCCTAGTGTTTGGTTAACCCAGATGTCTCCATAGTTCTGGTTTGCTTTTCTTTGTTAGTTGGATTTTTGCATCCCTGCCATTGTTTACTTTTTGATTAAATCCACAAGAAATCACCTCAGCCTCTCTGCCTCTGCATTTGGGTCCTAAACCACAACCAACCCTGACAACCCCCGCAGAGTGACCCTCCCCGTCACCAATGTTATGACCAGCACTGACGCCAGGAATCATGTGCACCAGCAAAAATTGCAGTTAATTGTGGACCCAGTGGAGGTCCTGGACCTACAGCAAATTTTCCCTTCTTTTTTAAACACATCAGAAAAACCATGCTGGCATTTAAACATTTAAGGGGTAAAAGTAAAATTCCTGTGTGACACCGGGGCCGATAAATCTGTTGTGAAAAATATAATACCTCAGATTAAACCGGGGTCAAAATGGATCACTGTATTCTCTGCTGATGGGAGAATGGTGGTTCAGCGCATTTCTGAAAAACAATTGGCCACTGATGAAGAGGGATTCACGGTGGAAGCTGATTTTGTGTTAAGCCCAGACTGTCCAGTTAATCTATTAGGCAGCGATTTGTTAAGGAAATTGCAATTAGTGCTGGAGCCTACAGACAGAGGGGTAGTGGTGAAAAAATGTACATGCTGTAGGGGGAAGTTACTCCAGAAAAGCAGCTGACACACGTGATACATTCAGGCTCATTCCCTAAAACATTAATAGTTCTAGCAATTAATGGACAGGCATTTAGACTTATATGCGAATCAGGAGGCTGTAATACTTGTGTTGAAGATAATGTAAATGCTAAAACCGTCTAAAAGGCTATTTTTTGTAGAATCAGCAAATAATCAAACATCCTAGGATTGTATGTCAGTCTTCAAACAGCTAAAAGTTTGCAAGGTTGCATGTTTTTGTATTAATATCACCAACTCACCCCATCAATCTGTTAAAGTGAGACTTGATGGAAAATTAGGCATTGGAATTTTCCCCACGCTGGTGGAAATGAAGGCTGTATGAATAATACATAAAATGGTTTTGCAACCAAATTCTTCTGTGTTTTATTCAACATGCTTAGCATTTCTGCTCCATGTCTATTTTTCCAACTATGG
>NW_015151960.1:66295-67774 GCF_000732505.1 Cyprinodon variegatus | reverse complement strand
GGGTTCAACTGTCTCTCCTTCCTGCAGGAATTGTATCCAGAATTGTGAATTTCAGTTCTTCAATTGTGTATTTCAGTTCTTCTTAAGAAAAAACCTATTTATGAACCCGACAGACATGTTTCATATATAGTCAATGAAACATTATTAACCTTCTAGTGGAACCAGGAATGATACTCTGATTATAAGAAAACACTCTGAATGTCAGGAGCATTAAGTTTTCAATCAGAACTAGAATGGCAAACATACATATCAGGTTTTGTTCTAAATTATTGGGGCTTTTTCTCTGTTGCCTCCTGTCAAAGATTTTTGGTAAGCCTCGCTCTGAGGCACCAAAAGCAGATTGAGATCCAGTGATAAGAGACGTTTACCTAAATGTTAATAAACCAGTTTTCTGATATATTTTCTAATGGAAAAATGTCTAGACTAATATGACTCAAAACAATTATTATTTAATTGAGTTTATGATTGATTAATTCTAAATATTTGTTGTAAATAGACTTATGTAGATAAAGAAAAAATCAAACAATGAATGAAGCTGTAATCCATTTAACTTCTGTACCTTCATATAAAGTGGACTCCTGATACAATTTATTATAATGACTGAAAAACAGAATAAATTGTTCAGACCTGAGAGTTTCCAGTTTGCAGTTTGGACTCTTCAGTCCAGAAGACAGCAGCTCCACTCCAGAATCCTGCAGCTTGTTGTTACTCAGGTCCAGCTCTCTCTGATTAGAGGACTGGGAGCTGAGAACTGAGGCCAGAACTTCACAACTTCTCTCTGAGAGTTTACAGTCATTCAGTCTGAAATGACAGATACAAAAATTTAACAATGGTTTTGCTAGATTAAGACTATAAAAAAATAAAACAACCATATAGTGCTCCATCTCACTGACTTGAAGATAACCAGATAAAGAAGTTAGTTTGGTGTAGTCAGAAATGTTTGGCAGCACTTTGAATGTGCTTCTGGAGGTAGAGTTTGGGTAAGAAATCACTCTTTTATCATTGTTTGGTTTCTAAAACTCATTGCAAGTGCCTCGTATTATATTTGTTGTGTAAATTGATGTTGATGTGTGGCCTCACAGAATTCTATATCATGACTCAGAACAGAGTGACACAGTATGAGGCAGGACAGACAGTGGGAATATTCAAATAGCATTTATTGAAATAAACAGACAGTGGATTTGTAGTAGCAGCAACTAGGGTGTCCGAGGCAGGCTGACAAGATGCAACGTTTGCTCGAAGAGAGCTCCAGATGCTGAAGCCTAGATTGATACAGAGCTGACAGAAGATCAGATTGAAAGGATAATCCATAGGGACCTCAAGCACCTATTGTTGACAGATTCATGTTCAATCTACATGAAGTAGGTGTCCAAAGACAGGTCAGGCAAGCTCAGAGGTCCAACAGCAAAATACGTCAGGATCAGGCGATCAGAACCAAATCAGTAACGCTAGAATAAGTGTCACACCAAAGGCTCAAGA
>NW_015151960.1:61103-63320 GCF_000732505.1 Cyprinodon variegatus | reverse complement strand
CCGAGAAAAAGATCTTTCCCTCTACGTTTAGAAGGGCGATGTTACGGAACTGCCCTATGTCCTTGGAGTTTGTTTCCTTGGGAATGAAAACCGCTACTGCTCTTTGCCACTCGACTGGAATTAGTTGTTTTTTCCAGGCAGTTCTCATTAGGTACCATAGCAGCTCTAGTACCTTAGGGCAGTTCTTATAGAGCTTGTAGGGGACTCCATTGGGGCCTGGTGCAAAAGAAGACCTCGCTTTCTCCACAACTTGCCTAACCTCACTGAGCTTGGGAGGCATGGTGTTAAACTCAACAGTTGGTTGTGCAGGCTGCGGTAAATATCCTGGTGTTCCTAAGGGGACATTCCTTTGTGGATCGCTGTACTGCTTTCTGACATGCTGTTCCAATTGCTCCCTGGTAGTTTCAAGCTTGCCAGTCTTCTTTTCCTCCAGCAGCTGTCTGGCATGCTTGAAGGGATCCTTGAAGAAGCTGGCTCTCTCTTTCTGCTTCCGCTTGTTGCGTTTTCGGATGAGTTCAGCTCTGCGAAGCAAGGCTACCGGTAGTCTTTTCCTGACCTCTTCCCATAGGGCTTTTAGCCCTTCTTTGTCCGCAAGAGTGGCCTTTCTCCAGCTTTTCCGGAGTTGGCGACGCCTTTGTACCAGCTGGAGGATTTCCTTCTCTCTCCTTCCCTTCTCTCTTTGGATGGACCTCTGTCTGGAAACGATCTCTCCAAACCTGTCCTTGTAGGTCTGGTATATGATGTCCCCAATCCGATTCAGCTTGGCCTCTGCCCCTCCTTGCAGTGACTCCTGTAGGGTCTTGAGCAGGTCTGCGTCCAGTGCATGCCATGTCTCTGCTCACTAGACTTTGGCCACTTGATCTTGTTCTTTCTGGCGGGTTTCTTGGTCTCTGCCATTGGCTCTGTTCTGTCTGGTGTGGTGAGGACTTGGTCTTCGTGCTCACGTGGGGACTCGTTCTCCACCAGTGGGCCTTCTTCCTCTGTCACCCTCCTGCCTTCAGCAACATTGGGTCCATTGGCTCTGTGGTTTTTGCCCTGGCTTTAGGTCCCTCTTGTCTCACCTGCTGTTGCAGTGCAAGGTTGCTGCTGGCCATTCTGTCCACACTTTGCTTTCCCCTGGTGGATCCGTACGCCCCTAAACGTGGTCACTTTCTCCCATGCAACAGTAATACATGCAATTACTGTTTGTTCTGGAGTCAAACCAAGTCAAGCTTAATTTCTACTCATTTCCTCCCATAGGGTTATTAGAGTGAGAGATGCATGTAAGCATCTTGGTGAGGGCAGGGACGACATTATAACCTGCTTAGTTCTTTGTCATTAGTAGTATAAATATTTTATAAATAACTTCATGTAAAATTAACCCCAAATGCCAAAGGTTTCATTTCAAAGGGAATACAAAAACTGGGGTACCTGATCTATTGTATGACATCAATTTGAACCCCATCCCACAGATTGATATCATCAAGGTACTTACTATTCCTAGGTTGGAGCTTGCTGGAGAACAAACCAGCTACTGCAAACAGTACCATTTAAACATTTGAGCATTTGAACTACTTGCAAAACTAATATTTTCAAAGTTAAGACAAATTAATCATGTGCCCTTTGACAAATTCATAAATTCATTTTCTGAACGACTTAATCCTTTTAATTGAACTAAGGGGGCCTATAATAGCTATATAGCCATAACAGCTATAACAGTTCCAGAGCTGTGGGGCTTCAAACTTTTGGTGTCAGCTTGGAGCTGCACACAATGGCTCCACCTGCTGTTAAAAATTTTACCAGTGAAATTTTATGCATTCTGAATTATTACCACCACTTCAGGCCCACTGGGTCATGGGTTTTAGGATGTTAAGGATATTTATGTGGCTCACACAAACATTGTACTTCTTTATGAAACATTGTCAACCTAGTTCACAATGTATTAAATCCCTTTTTAGTAGACTACATAATTATATTCTATGATTTTCTATTAATTTAGAAAGGGTTGTGATACCTTTATTTATACATGCTGGCTCATAACTTGACTTTTTTCATTTTGTAATATATCTATTGTTCAATATTATGCATGTGTTTCGCAGTGATGGGCAGTAGCGCCACTACATGTAGCAAAGCTATTAGTTTAACTACATGTTCCAGTAGCTTGACCGTAGCGTCGCTGCTTTATTTATCAAGTAACTTTCCTGTAGTGACGTTATTGCTTTGATCAGGTAGCGACGT
>NW_015151960.1:56512-57858 GCF_000732505.1 Cyprinodon variegatus | reverse complement strand
ATTCATTAAAACCACTGCCTGAATGTGATGGAATGGTTTCCATTCTCAAAGGAACCTAGTCTCAATGTTTTTGGGGACTCAAATGCCCCTGATAGGATCTCAAAGTTCTGAGTGACTGGTCAGAAATGCAGCAATTCAAAAAGAAAGTTCAGCTTATTGTTGAACCTCATGTTCCAAAAGGGACTTTTGTTTTCATCTCGTCTATCGAACGCTGGACCGGTTCACAGGAGTTTGCCAAACTGGTCCACATGTTTTTTATGGATCTGGACAGGGCATTCAATGATATCCCTTTTGGTTCCTTGTAGGGGATGCCCCTCAAGTACAGAGTTGGGGCGCTTTACTAAGGGCCATCTGGTGTTTGTACAGTGAAGCACTAATTTGCTCTACATTGCAGCATTAAGTCAGACCTGATCCTGATGCGTTTATGACTCGAGCAGGGCTGCCCTCTCTCATCGATCCTGTTCTGAACCTTTACAGAGAGGATTTTGGCAAAGCCAAGGGCAGACGTGGGGTTTGTTTGGAAACCATCGGATTTCATTCCTACTTTTTGGAGATGATGCCGTTCTGCTGGCTCCCTTCTGCCATGACCTACAGCATGGACTGGGGAGGTATGATGCAGATGTGGAAGTAGATGTAGATAAAAATCATCTTTAAGCAATCTTCTTGACTAGAAATAGGTGTCTTTGCCACTGGTACTGACTGAAGCCGAAGATTACAAGTACAATAATGATTATTTTGTTTTGTCAATTTTAGCTCCAGCAGTACTATGATAATGTTAATGATAATGCTAGCTTCTTTAACCACTGAATGGACCTTTTGACCTTTTTTATAATCTGAGTTTAAAGATTAATGAAACAAAATGTTGGACAATATTTAGTTTCTTACCTATTACAAAGTAGAGAAACACATAAAAGATATAAGCAAATCAATAAACCTAGTTTCTATTTCCCTGTCTAAAAATTTGTAAACACTGCCTTTTGCCGATAGAGCTGGAGATGGAATGAAATAATTAATAATTGCTCCATGTTCATGACAGAGAACATTTTGGTTTCCAATTAAAGGTGTTAGTTCAGCCTTTTGAAATACAAATGTTGGTCTGTGAACAACTAAACTAGTTTTTGTTTCTATTAAATGCATTTTTATAAACTCTTAGTAAAACCAATATTTATATTTTGTGATTTATCCTTAGTTTATGCTGGTTAGATCATGGTTTCAAAACCCTAATTCTGTAGGTACTTACAGAACTTTGTTTGAAGCTTTGACCACTGGCAGCAGCCTGAGAAGAGCCTCCTCTGAAGCAGAGTATTTCTTCAGGTCAAACACATCCAGATCTTCTCCTGATGTCA
>NW_015151960.1:51873-53411 GCF_000732505.1 Cyprinodon variegatus | reverse complement strand
GAAACATTTTTGATCTGATCAGGCCTTCAATCCGATTAGTTGTGTCCATGTAAACGTAGCTAATGTCTCTCTTAATAACTTCCACCGGACTGCTTTTATTTTGTAGTATTTGTACGCTTTCTACAGGCAATAGACCGGAGCCAACGAGCAAAAAAAAAGTGCAGGAGACTTAATAAAAGGAGTACTGAAACACTGAGTTGGAGTGAAATGATTTTCAGTTGTAACAAATCATGTTTAATTAGAAGATTAAAAGAAAAAACTAATAAATGTTAAGTTCATTAAACATAAAATCCTGTGTCTTTCTACTTAAAATGATTAAGTTTGCCTGAGTTATTTCAATGAGAAAGACATATGAATGTTCTGTAGCAGAAACTGAAGAATTTCAGTCGGCTTAATTGGTAAATTTAATTCAATCATAATTTAAATATACATTTCAAATAAACTCCAAATATATAAGTTCTAACATACTCAAATGTTTGAGTTTTAGAACTCAAAAGAATTGTGCAACTAATTGCCTTACTTTTTTGAGTACTGCTAACTTATTGGGGTTTACAGTGTGGAGACACAGTTATTAGCCAATAACTGATTAGATCGGGAAATTATTCAGCCTGTGTGAGAACAATGAAGGTAAGTTAATCAGAACAAAGTGTAACGAAAGGTCTCTTTGCAGACTTAAAATGTTTTATCATTATCTCCCTTTTATCTCCTCTTTCTTTCATCTTTTCTCCTTTTTTCTGTTTTTCCTTTCCTGTTCTATCTACATTGCAGTGTCCATATAATCTGTAATACTTCCTGCATGAATTGTGATAAAACTATTTATATGCATAAAACAAGCCGAAAACTGCTCCACTTCTGAAAGTAAAATGTTGGGCTCTTTTGACATCAAGACAATTAAAAATTTAGTTTCATTAAAAATAAAAATAAAAGATAGAATGTAAGGCTTAGGTATTTCCACAGGGGAAATATTTTGTTTTGCTCCATATCTTCACTAACAGTAAAAAGAGTTCTTAAGCATTTGTGCATTTCTATTTATTTACAGAGTCATTAAATATGAACAGATAAAGGGGTTTGTTATTAATGTCAATTAACTTGGATTATTTGCCTCCTTTACTTCTTTTTTAAAGTCCTATTCAACATATAAATTAATTACTGAGGAGGAAAAAAAATCACTTTCACTGATTATTTTTATATATTTTCATCTGAATTCTGGCTTAAGCTGTATTTTCCTACCCCTGCTGGACCAACATGTGAACTACAGACACTTAGATACACCTCCAACAATGTTTACCCTGAACTCACTGGAAACTGAATTAGTGGAAAACATTCAGCAAAAACAAATAGTTTCAATAAAATGAATAAAAACATTTCAAACTGAATCGGTTCAGTTTCATATAGTTAAAACATTTGAACAGAGCTCACCTCTTTGCAGCTGAAGGTTGGTCTGATTTAAATTGAAAGAAGGCATCCTTTGACATGTTGCTCTTTAATGAGACACAGCTGGGTTCTGGTCCAGGTTCTGGTTCTGTTAGTTTCCTGTG
>NW_015151960.1:47266-49273 GCF_000732505.1 Cyprinodon variegatus | reverse complement strand
GTCAAGACTTCAGTGAACCAGCCCGGACCAGTTCCTGATCCAGTTCATTATCTTGTGTTTTTTGTGAATCACTCAATAAACTCTGTTAAACTTTTACCCAGCCTCCGTTGTGTTCTGCATGTGGGCTAAGAACCTTAAACCCATCATGACAAAACTAAGTATTCTGACTTTTTTTATTGTCAGAATTCAGTCAGAATTCTGAGATGAAAGTCAGAATTCTGACTGACATAAAACTGAAATAAAATGTTAAAATCAATTAACTTTTTTTTTTTTTCCAGTGGCCCTAATCCTCTTCCGTTAAAAAATGATGGGAATTAAATATATTAATTTGGTGAGGAGAAATTTCTTAATAAAAAGGGGCGTGTGCGTCTGCGCGCATGACTTGACAGGTGAGGAAGACGCGCACTGACAGGTCTGTGCAGCGGGACGTTTTGTCTGGTTGTCTCTTAAAAACAAGTCAAAAAATAATGAAGCAAGATAAAATACAGCCAAAGATTGTCCCAGCGCCGCAGATCAGCCATGTAGAAAAACTGGTCCGAGTTTGCACCCAGAGGACGCCGCCCGGTGCAAGGATTTTTAGTTTTTTTTAATAAATCTTTGTTTGCTAACAAAAATCAACATAATCCTACTAAGTGTTTTTTTTTTGTCTCAGATTTATATTGTAACACTTATTGCCTGTTTTCCTGTGACAAAAACCCCCTTTAGTATTTGTGAGTTCTAATTTGAATAAAGCTGAATTTTACAGGTTGATGTTAAAAGAATGCAGGTTGATGTTAAAAGAATGCATGGATTCCAGTTTGACTGGAAAGTCTGACTGATGGAGCTGAAGAATCCCAGAATGTAGGTCAAGATCCGTTTCCTGCTGCAGCTGAAAAATTAAACCAGTTAAATGCTGCATTTTCTTACCACCAAACTATAAAATGTGATCATTTTCAAATTTCAGTTAAAGCTGAAACAAACTTCTCCTCTTTGAAACTGAATGTAGCCCATTTTTACTTTGAAAGGATTAAAGAAGCATGTTGTGACTTTAACAGGTAGGATGATAGTTTCATTAAAAACAAGAATAATTTACTTTAAGTGATTAAGATATCTAACTCTTCATTATGTTGTCTGATTTCAGTTGTTTAATAATCTTCTAAATGTTCCTTTAAACATCAAACTGATGAAACTTTGAGCTGAAATCAGTTTTTTAAACACATTAAAGTCAAAGTTTAACTATGAAGAAAAATAAACTTACAGTTTGTTCAAACTTCAAAAAAGAGCTGCAGAGACTTGACAGGTGAACCTGAGGCTGAGCTGCTTTCTGGAATGAGTCAGAGCTTCACCTGTGATGGAGGCGGAGCCTGAAGAGAGACAGGTAGGAGGGACAGCAGCAGTTTGTTCTATTTTAAATGTATCTCTTCTGTTGCTCAGAAACTATAAAGGAAACTCAGAAAAAAAAAAAAATAGCAGGATCTGATCCTACAGGCTGGTTGTTTTGAGACGTGCCGGACTTTGTCTTTAGATGGTACTTTAATTGTTCCTCTAAGGAGTGATAAAACTGTTTTAAAAGAGAGGAAACCTCCCACTGTAAGGAATCCACCAACACAGTTCCATCCTTCATCACTTCTACCTGCAGCACCTTCACTATGTTTTCAGTCTCAGATCAGCAGCTCCATTACTTCCTCATCTCAACATGTGAGCCGTTCAACACCATACCACAAAGTGCTGTACACAATCACAAAATACAATGCAATAATAGAATAAAAAAGATTGAATATAAAATATATATCAATATCCGGATGTAATAAAACAAAGTGAAACCTCTCACATTGTGCTTAAAGCTACAGAAAAAAAGGTCTTAAGAAGAGACATAAATCAGCGAGTGAAGAGGCCTGTCTTATGCCCAAAGGAAGATCATTCCATAGGTCGGGAGCTGCCACAGAAAGAGCAACATCCCCTCTCAGCTCGCTTTTGTCTTTGGCTTTAAAACAAATAAAAGGATTTTAAAATGAACCCTAAAATTCA
>NW_015151960.1:42727-47060 GCF_000732505.1 Cyprinodon variegatus | reverse complement strand
AATTCTGAATTTTTTCTCATACTATACTGAAATAAAGTAAAAAATAATCTGTCTTTTTTTTTTTTTCCAGTGGCCCTAATCCTCTTCCGTACGCAGCAGCCCTCTGAAGCTGGAAAATATATAAATCACTGACTCCTATATAAATTGCATTACAGTAATCCAGCCGTGGTCACAAATGCATGGATGACTATTTCAAGTTGCTTTCTGGAAAGATTTTATTTTAACTAGCTGGCTAAAGTGGAAAAATCTAGATTTTACAACGGCTCTAATGTGTTCTTCCAGCTTAAGACTAAATTTGTAGTAAGCGGCTTGACATACTGGGCCAAAGAGCCAAGATTGGTCAGGGAATCTACAGTTGATCTGCCAAAAAATCACTACCTCTGTCTATTTTCAATAAGAAATTTAGAGCCACCTTCAAATCTTCCAGACATAAAAACAGAGACCGTAGAGAGGTGCAGTCTGCATTATGTAGTGGTAATAGATCCACTAGTTCTGGATACCAGCTCCACTCAGATACCAGAGATGGATCAGGATCTCCTCTAACAGCTCAATCTGACCAACATGTTATGAACAAACACTGTCAGCATGATTAATCGTATTCTGAAATGAATTAGTTCTAAATGTGAAGCATCCTCCTGTTTGTCAGCTGGTAACATTACATCTTTAATCATCTTCAAATGGATCTGGTTTCAACTGGATTGTTTTCTTCTTTGAGCTAAAAGTTTTCTGGTCCTCAGAGGTGAAGGTCCTAACACCAGCAGGAAGCTGCAATCCTGTTTATTCTACTAACTCAGTTCCTTGATTGCTAAAGAACCTGAAGCTCTGAACCCAAAGCTCCAGTTCAGAGAAGTTAGAATGAGAAAATGGTAAAGATAATTTGTAGAGAAAACAATAGATCATAGTTTAGATCTATTTTCATTTAAAAAGCATTCAGATGACCTTTGGTTTTTACATCTATTAATTATATATATCATTTCTATGAGAAACATTGAATACAGATTTCTGCCAATAAATGTTTCATTCAATGTTTCAGCTACTTCTGGATCTGGGATTATTTATGCCCGATTAGGTCCTAAACTAGCTAAATATTTAATAATAACATAATATGCTTCTTTGCTGTCATCAGAGAAATCATGATTTTCTGTAGAATACTAAGAAAAACTAATGAGTCTGGAATTTTCCAGATAAAAATATTCAATATATTACAAATACCTTTAATGTTTTATTTCAATCTTATAGTTAGCATGTTCTCTCTTTCTAGCATTTTTATTCCTTCCTGATCCACGGAGTTTGAGTTTTTATTTTTATGAACAAACTTTGTTATTGGACAGTTTTTGTCAGAAAATTATTGGAAACTATTCAGAAAATTAGTGTACACTTCATTAATGTCATCCTTTTTAAATACTGTCTCCCACTTTTGTTTAGATGGATGGAAAAAGGCTAATTCTGGAAAAAAAAAAAAAAAAAAGCAGAAACATTGTTTTCTGTTTACATCTGTAAAATAAATCTGTTTCCTTATCGTGTTGATTTTCTGTCGATGGAATAAAGGTTTACATTTCATCCAATTGTGGGTTCATATCTGTGGAAAATTAAGGTCAAATGTACAGAGAAGGTCCCAGTTTAGTGAACATTGCTGCCATCTTGTTCTTCCCTTCAGGATATTCATTAAATGTTTATCTATCGTTCACAGCAGGCAACTGTCATGTATTTTCAGTCAGTCTAGATTTTATGTTTATCTATTAATATAAAAAGACAGACTTAATAAAGTCATGTACCTCATAAACAAAGTTGGAACCTAAAGGGAACATTTATCACACATTTCTAACTCTTGTAAATTATAAGATATAAAAAGACTCAGAGTGATGCTCAGAAATGTTTCTGACATCAGAATCATCAGACAGTAAAAGCTGTTATTGATAATCATCGTGCAGAATAATGTAGAATCCTTCTGATCCCAGAGATAGAAAAGGAGAACCAGTAGAACCTGTTTATCTGCAGTCAGAACTTCACCACAGATGGAGGCTGGGCAGGTAGGAGGAGTTAATGGGAGGGACAGTAACCATGACAACAAACCAGGAGCTTTCACTTTGGACTCACAGAGAGAAAAGACACGTGACTGCCAGCAAAACAACTGGTGCTCGGCAGCGCCCCCTGTCTGAAATCCTTAAGCAGACAAAAAGACAAAAAGGTAAAAACCATCCCAGCAGCAGAGATCCTCATTTAGAGGAATCTGTTCTCCTTCCTTCAGTTTGAAGCATGAAAAATAAAAGCTGAAACCAAAAGGCTACAAACAGGATTCGGTCCAAAGAGAACTAAAGCTCTGAACTTTGACAAGATTTTAACTTTTTACAAAGTTTAGCATTTTAATTGGAGAGGATTTCAGTAGCAAAGCAATAAATATAAAAGAGCTGCACATTAAAATCAAAGAAAGTAACAAATAAGTTTTAAGTCTGGCTTTAGAGATCCCATATAATTCTACATTTGAAATTAAAAATATTAACAATGAGGTATCCAGAGCATGTTTTTGTTGTTATTGCAACAATATTAGTCTCTGATTAGGGAGACTTTATCAGAAACCTCTGGATTTCCAGATTTTTCCTGATAGAAAATAAAGAACTGAACTGATCTGCTGGTCGTCCAGCAGGAGAAAGAATTTAACATCCTACATTATGAAAACATTGATTTGATTTAAAAGATACAACTGCTAAAAACACCTTCTTTTTCTACATTTCTGAAGTTGAAATAGTGTTTTTTCCTCTTTTTTCTTATATTATCATCTCATAATTGCTGATAAATTTATATTAAATTCATATTACTCTTTTTGATATAACTGAATAATTTATTTTTTTATTAATTTATAGTATTTCCCATAAAATCCTAATATTTTGATTTTTAGATTCCCAGTCCACAACTAAAATGAACAATTTTTTATCATGAAACATGATCATTTAGAACCAGGCTAGTTTGACCCAGAAAATTATTGATTCCAATCTTTCCCAATGTTAGGATAATTATCTTTGAAGATGTGTGAGTTTATTAATCCTTGGTATTAGCTGCCTGTTGCATGCTGATGTTTTCCACAACAGTTTATCTAATTAGGGCAGTTCCTGCTCTCATTCCAATTTCAAATCATTTCCACATACAGAATGAAGATTATAGCGGTGTCCTTCAGCTAAGAATGAAGTGTAATACGTTGAGAAGGCTGGAGCCATGGATGTCTGCTAAATTTATAACAATCATCTCCTAATGTGTCTGATGAGAACTATGATGATGTGGCAGACTGGAGACGTATAAAATGCCTTTTTAACTTTTAATCAGAGAGGTGAGCTGCTGACTTCTATATATTCTAAGCCTTTTATCTGGTCTGAGTAAGTTTACAATTTCTATCAAAATCTGTTATCATGTATCCTGGTTATTTAATACATATAAGTTATGAAGTTTTATTTAAAGAGTTTGTCCCGGGTGATCTCCTTTCCGGGGGAAGAACCGGAGAGATAGCGCATCAAGGTGAGCCTATCTTTAACAAAAAAAAAGATGAAAAAATATTAAAAACTTATATTTAAACTTAGTTTAGCAACTAAAATACAAAATATATTTAAAAGTTTATTCAAATTAAAAAACACAGAGAAATGAGCTGATTAAATGGATCGATCTTCCTTTAATCCATGTTAGCATCAGAACCAGAACTGATGTCGGGTCGTGTAGAGCTCCAACATTGAATCTGTTCAGTTTCCTGTTTCCAATCAGCCTCCAGCTTATTATTTATCTCCACTTCCTCTGCTTTCTGCTTCTGCTCATCTCCTCCCGAAGGATCCTCAGTAAAGGTTGATGAGTTTATTTTTTATCTTCAGCTCCTTTAAACTGGTTGGAAGAATGTTGCTTTCAGTAGAACCAGTAGCAATCTAGAGTTCCCAGCTGGATCTGTAAAGCAGACAAAGAACGGGCTTTAGAACCAGTTCTGATCCTTTAAACATGTTGAGCTTCAACATAACTTTTTACGCTGCATATATGATGACCATGAACTCCTGCTGCACCAAGTACATTTCCTGACCTGATTGTTTAAAATCCCATCATGCATTTCAACAGTTATCTTTAAAATTTAGTCTAAAACAGCTGATTTTTCCATCTACAGCATCAGAGGAACTCTGTTCATGGAGCTGAGAAGATCCAAACAGCAGAAACATCTGACATCATCCTTGTCAGGATCCGAGACTTTGCCCACCAGAGGGTGCAATGGATCCAAGCCTGGGGAGTTTGGACTCAGCTTGATCAGCTGTTTCCAGTCCGCTGATTAGGAAGCTTCCTATTTAAGCTGTGTTTGTCTGTCTCTCTG
>NW_015151960.1:37591-39368 GCF_000732505.1 Cyprinodon variegatus | reverse complement strand
CTAGTTAGAAATTAAGTGTTACCGAGCAGTTGGACAGGTGTACCTAATAAAGTGGCCGGTGAGTGTATGTTGTTTAAATCAAAGCAGAGAAACTAATCCTGACTGGAAAAAGCCCAAAAGTTCAGAGATGTTTTGTTCCAAAGATGTTTTCAAACTAATATTTGTCTCCATCCTGTTTCCAACTGGCTCCTTTTTCAGACTCTTAATTTAAAAATCTCTGCTGAACAGGAACATAACTGTTGCTCATGTTTGAAACAACAGAAGCTCTGGTGACGTCAATGACAAACAAATGAGCAAATAGTTTCATCTTGAATCTGTTGAGCTTCCAGCGCTCAGATAATAATCACTGAAACCAAGAAGAAACTCTGGAAAACTCCAACCACCCAAACTTGTGTTGGTTGAGGTCTTTCTGGTGGAGATGTTGCTGATGTCCTGGAGTCAGACCCCTCTCCAACTGTTGGGCATGTCCTCCATGTCCTCCACATCAGTTCCATCAGATCCAGCACAGAGTGAGCTCATGCTCTGCAGACTAGAGATGCTTTGGAGCTCCTCTTCTAGATGATGAAGGCAGCTTGTCCTGCCTGGATCAGCCTGAGGCAGAGGGGGTCCACTGCCCCTCCCCACCCTGCTGCTGCTGGAGAGCAGCTGACTTCATCTTCAGGCCAGGTCCACAGTGGACTGGGAAGCTGCTGATGTCCACTATGTCCATGACGTCTCTGCTGTTTCCACTCACGCCCACAGAGGATGGATCCTCTTTCAAAGGCCTGTCCCTCCATCCATACCTTGACTTCTAACAATTTGAACACTCTGTGAAATGAGTCCCTCCTTCAAGGAGCTGCTCTTCATCACTTCTCACTGATTCCTGGATCACATGGGACTGAATTCACACATATGCATCATGTCAGCAGTTATCAGCCCTGCAGTGGATGTCAGAGGAAATATTCTGTTGATGCTTGTTAAGTTAGAACAAATGTAGAAACACCATATTTAGTAGATCTGATTGCATCAAACTATCCTTTCCAAAGGCTTTTGCTCCTGTCAGCATCTCTGTTTAACAGACATCAAACTAATGAGGAGTCTGGTTGTTGTTATACAGTATTCAATATTCAATTAAAATATTCTAATGAGATAATTGCTGCTCTTACCGAGTAAATGTTCTGGTTCTACTACCAACCATGAGGAACTTCATCTATTGGAGATCAGGTGGAAATACTGAAAAGAGTCGATATTTTAGCTGCAGAGTTCTTTATCATTTACTTCCATATATGTATCACTGTCATGATGGGTTCCACAGAACTAATCCACATGCAGAGAACCACTCAAAAACTCGGAAAAAGTTGACAGTTTATTGATGAGGTTACACATACTCAGAGAGAGATATAGATTAAACAGTTTTTTCTCAGTGGGGGATCCAGCGGTCTGGTGAACCAGAACCGAAAACTACAAAAGGGTTCTTGGCTGATCCTTGGGTCCAATTTGTGGGGGAATTGTCCAGAGAAGATTGCTACTTGTTGGAGGGCGGACAGGCAGACTAATGGTGGGTCCAGAGGAGCAGCGGAGCGGACTGTCACTGAATTTCCTAAGGTGGGCTTGAACGGCTCAGGTGTAGGTTTCCCCTTGCTCAGAGAGAGATGAATATTTCCTTCCGAGGGGAGAAGGACCAGGCTTATCCAGCGGATCAGGGTGTAATCCTACCGGAGAACACAAAGGAGACAAAAGGCAAAAACCTTAGACTCAGACAGACAAAGACACAAAGGTTAGACTAAACAGTTCTCAG
>NW_015151960.1:35092-36476 GCF_000732505.1 Cyprinodon variegatus | reverse complement strand
TCATAACTGTCTGTCTCATTACATAATTCTAAACATTAAATCAGATGGAATCCCTGAAAGGCAAGAGAAAAAAATATGGAAAAGAAAAGTTTGAATTTTTTTTGTCCTGCTCTGATAGGCAAGTAAAAAAAAGAATCGAAGGCAAATTTTTTTGTTTGTTCTTATAGTACTTTCTTTTGCCACTGTGGAAATGGAAATGGGAAAAAAAGAAAGAAAGAGAAATGAAAAAACAAATAAAAAAGTAATTTGAAACTTTTTTTAGAGTAACTTTGATGTTTTCTCGGATTTTTAAGGATTTATTTTTACAAATTTTATATTTTCATCCTGTTTTTACACTTTATTTGTAAATGATTTTAAGTTTCCAGATTTCTTTTCAGTTGTAGTTTTATGAATTATTTTCTAAATGCGTGTCACAGACCCCATTCTCTTTAATTCAAGCCCAATACTACAGCCTTTGAGAATTTGGTGGAGTTTTCTCCAGAGGGGCTATAAATTCAAAATAGAGGTATACCAAAAATAAAAACAAAATATTTTTTAATTTACAGGTTTACTTTTGTACATAAATTTTTGCTGTCCTCAGAGTTCAGTGCAGGCATGGAGCTTTTAGTCCCTGAGCTCCAGAAATGTGGAACTAACACAAATATTTCAACCTTAGAATCTTTCCATCTTTCAGGCCAACTTTCCTGATTTCACTGCAGCCGATTGACTGAATCCAACGTAAACGCTTTCCTTCCTAGTTTGATCTGCTCCATATTCAACATCATGGTGCTGAAGGTTCTGCTGCCTGTGTTGCAGGGATCCATGTTGCTTTAATGTGTTTCATGTTTTCATTCCATAATTTTCTTTTTATTGGTTTAATAAAAACCTTATAGTTCAAAAAACCCTGAAGCCACCCTCCAAGCCAGATCAGAGAAAGGGCACCACCTGGAGATGGAAGGAGAGACTAAAAGAAAAAACACAAAACAAACCCCACAATAAGAACCCTAACAATAAATGTAGGTAGAAATTAAATTATACAGTGAGACATAAATGTCTGACATTGAGACCAAGTTGGTGAATTCATTCCCAAACTCAACATCCATGAATTGAAGTCTGAAATCCCCATCTGCTCCGCACTTTCTTTTCATTTCCTGTATGAGTCCCATGACAGTTTCCAGCATCCCATCTGGAAGAATCAATCTCTGAGTTGTTTTCCCCAAGAATGATTGCTAGTTTCACTGGAAGAGCCATTTCACATCCCCCTGAATGAGGAAAGATGATTAAAATAAAGATTCATTTTCATTGATTGTCTTAAAGGTACATGGACAGTGTGGGCATGGGTAACGTTGAATATGCTGGTGTTGAAGTCTAAAATGTTTTAGCAGCTCATATCTACAGACAGAGA
>NW_015151960.1:30862-32324 GCF_000732505.1 Cyprinodon variegatus | reverse complement strand
AGAGTTCATGTGTGTTTGGAGCCTGTTGATAAAAGTGGAATAATGCTGACTCATCAGTCAGAGGTCCAGTCCCAATAACCGCCCTCCTGCCGCCTGCAGACTTTAACTCTGTGTTCCTGCTGAGGGTTCCAGTGCGTAGTCTGTCCCCATCCTCCAGAGCCGTATTTGGCCCCGCCCCCTATGGGCCCTAGATCCACACTTTAGCTAAGAGCGCATCAAAGCAGGTTTTGGTGAAGTGAATTTCCCACAATTCTTTGCTGCATGCTTTGATTAAAAAGCAGAAATGTGGTGACGATCCAGCTCCTGTGCCGTTTGACTTCATTCATATAAAATTCCCTGTAAATCAGCCACAAATTACAGACAGATGTTTGTTTTTCTCTCTGTTGATATTTAATCAATAATTCTTCTCCAAAAGCTCCTGTTTAATTGATCATCCAGGAGATAATCTGAGACAAACAGTCCATTTTCATTAAAGATTGGTGCACTGAAAAAAAAAGCTCATAAGATTTACTTAAAAAATATATTGTAAGTATTTGCACTCAAATGATTTAAGTAAAATGTAACACTGCAATATCAAGTAACACTGACTTGCCAGTATCAAGTGAATTTTACTTTCCATTAAACATAACAGTTGCGAAGATATTAAGTAACATTTACTTAATTACATCCAAGTTATAAGTTAGATTTATTTAAAAAATTAAGTAAAGTGAACTACCTGTAGAACTTGCACTTTACTCAAAATTTTAAGTAAATGTTATATCCCTGTAGAATTTGCTGTTATGAAGTAATTAAGTAGATATGAATTATTTTCTCTGATTGACATTTACTTTGCTTTATTATGTAACATTACTCACTAATTTTAGGTAACCCTTGCCGTTTTTCTTTTGATAAATGTTACCAAATAAATAGAAATAAAAGTCTATACATTTTATATACCATCCATCCATCTTCTTACACGCTTGTCCCGAGTGGGGTTGTGAGGGGTGCTGGTGGCTATCTCCAGCAGTCAATGGGCGAGAAGCGGGGTACACGCCAGTCCATCACAGAGACACACAGGACAAACACCCATTCATGCACACACAAAACCTGCGTAAGGACAATTTAGAGAAGCCAATCAACCTAACAGTCATGTTTTTGGACTGTAGGAGGAAGCCAGAGTACCTGGAGAGAACCCACACATGCTCAGGGAGAACATGTAAACTCCATGCAGAAAGACCCCAGGCCGGGAATCTAACCCACAACCTTCTTGCTGCATGCAGCAGTGTTACTGAGCATTTCATTTTAAATGAAAGTCTAACTGGAATTGTACTATTCAAATAGGCAATAAAAAAGTAAAACCCTCTAAAAATCAGTTTCAAGATTAATTACAGAAATTTAGAATATTTAACCTACACAAACATGCTGAAAATAACCTCTGGGCGAGGATCAGAACTGAAACAGCCTTTTAAACTTTGAGCAGTGG
>NW_015151960.1:28318-29734 GCF_000732505.1 Cyprinodon variegatus | reverse complement strand
CAGCAATAAAAATCAAACCTACACACAAAAAGCGCAATTTCAACATTTGAACTAGTCGTTCAGACAAGTGGATTTACAAGAATGCAATTTCCACAATGAACCAAAATCATTCTAACCATTCTCAATGAACATAAAAATCTCTACTAAATATTTGAATATATTATTTTTTGCCAAATAACATACCTTGTTTGGAAAAAAAATAAAACATTAATGACAATGCAACCTTGCACTAACATTAACTGGAACCCACTTCTAATTCTTGTTGGGTACCACCTTTCTCCAGCCATCACTTCACAAAGAAGTTAAGGAGTACATTCTGGCTTGTCCCATCTGCGCCAGAAATAAGACCTCACACCAACCACCTTCTGGCCTGTTGCATCCTCTACCTGTTCCAACCCGTCCTTGGTCTCATATCGCTGTAGATTTTGTCACCGGTCTCCCGATTTCTAGAGGTATGTCCACCATTCTAACCATCGTCGACCGTTTTTCCAAGGCCTGTCATGTAATTCCCCTCAGGAAACTTCCCACTGCATTCCAGACGGAACAGCTTCTCGTGAAGCATGTTTTCCGCCTCCATGGAATTCCTCAAGAAATCCTCTCCGATCGTGGTCCCCAGTTCATCTCACAGGTCTGGAAAGCTTTCTGTTCAGCGTTAAACTTCAAGTCCTCTCTCACCTCTGGTTATCATCCTCAGTCTAATGGGCAGACGGAGAGGATGAATCAACAACTCGAGTCCACTCTCCGCTGCCTAACATCCAACAATCCTACTGACTGGAGTCAGTTTCTGACATGGATTGAGTACGCCCATAATTCATTGAAATCTGCTTCCACTGGTTTATCCCCTTTCCAAATCTCCATTGGTTATCAGCCTCCACTCTTCCCTACAGACGGGAGAGATAACGGTCAGATCAGTCCATCACCACATCCGCCGATGTCAGCGTATCTGTAAGGACACCATCACTACTCTCACTCGCTCATCTGCTTCAACCAAACGATTCACTGATTCCAAGAGACGTCCTGCCCCTAGCTATACCATAGGCCAAGAAGTTTGGTTGTCGACACGTGACATTCCTCTCGAGGCCATGTCCAAGAAGCTGTCACCCCGGTTCGTCGGTCCTTATAAGATAGCTCAAATAATCAATCCCTCCGCTGTCCGCCTGCACCTGCCTCCGTCTCTTCGTATCCACCCCATGTTTCATGTTTCTCAAATAAAACCTGTCATCTCAAGCTTCTTGTGAACACCATCCGACTCCCCTCCACCCGCCCTGGACATCGACGGCCATCCGACCTACATTGTTCGCTGGATCGCGGACTCCCGTCAGCGAGGTCGCGGATGGCAGTACCTCGTCGACTGGGAGGGCTATGGTCCGGAGGACCGCACCTGGGTTCCTGGCTCATACATCCTCGATCCGTCCC
>NW_015151960.1:24220-25360 GCF_000732505.1 Cyprinodon variegatus | reverse complement strand
GAGAGGGTTTAGTGTGAATCAGAGGTGTGTTCCAGTTGAGACCTGCACAGATCCCATCAGTATAGAGCTTGGGAATAGATGAACCCATGCGTTGCATTTTGGGTTGTCAGCCATTTTATAAAACACGGTGCCTGAAGCAAACATAAACAACAGACGGTAAGAAGAGCAAGTCTGGGTTTCCTCATTAAAACAAGTAGAAAAACAGCCGTACTTGGAGAACATAGAGTAAATGAACAGAGTGATCCCTATGAACACAGAGAGGTGACTACAGACCTAAATCAGTTTTCTATTCTCCTCTAGCAGGCGGTTCATTTCTACTCGTCTTTGAGAACAAGATCTGTTCTTTCTTTTCTTCTTTGACATTTTCCCCACCTCTGATTTCTGCTTAGCTTCATCCACTTCCTCACTCAGTTCTGTTTTATTTATATCTAAGATCTGACTTGTTAAATCCTGCAGGCTGCAGGTGCAGAGATATCCCCTCTGGAAGCTCTATTGTTAGGGTTCTTTATTTGTTTTATTTTGACTACGTAGAAATCTATTTCAGATAGAAATGCATATTTAGTCAACTGATAAATGTCAGAAAAAGCCACTTAAAATATGTAAACTTTTCCAGGTAAAGGGTATATTTAATTTCTACTACCGTAGTATTATTTTGTTCTTTTTACTTTCTGAAATTCAATTTCTGTGGCAAAAATGTAATTTAGAAAAAGTATTATTACATTTTGCTCTAGGAGTGTGAGTTTGACCAGGAAGTATCTCATTTTAGTGATCTATAAATAGATCATCCTCCTCTCCTTTGCAGCTGTAGTCCTGTTTCTCTGTCTATTCAACCTTCTCCATTTTTTATCATTTCTGCATTAAAATCTCTAGTTCCAGTGGGGTGAAATAGGCACTTCCTGTTTGCCTGTTGTCATGGTTACTCATCGAATCACTGCTTCTAACCTGAGGCTAGATCAATTCAGAGTTGAAGATTTGAGTTTGTTAAACTTGCTTTGTGAAACAGAACCCAGAACTCAGAGCTGTTTCTGTTTTTTAGGAAGTGAAACTCAGACAGTCGCCGTGACTGAGAGCAGAAATGGAGCAGAACCAGCTGGACACAGAAACCTTCTCCTGTTCCATCTGTCTGGATCTCCTGAAGGA
>NW_015151960.1:18968-21046 GCF_000732505.1 Cyprinodon variegatus | reverse complement strand
AACATGTCCCTACTAAAACAGATGGGAAGCACAAAGAACAGAAACACATCAAAGATGCTCTCCAAAACTGTGGATACCCAAACTGGGCTTTTATCAAATCAGCAAGGAAATCCAAAAGACACGTAACAGAATATAGCAATGAGAAAATTAAATGAAAAAACATCACGATCCCTTATGTTGCTGGAGTGTCTGAAAAGCTCAAGAGGATTTTCTCCAAACACAAAATCCCAGTACATTTCAAACCAAATAAGACCCTTAAACATATGGAAGCATATTGTTACTATATTTCAAACGAAAAAGCATTTTCAGAAATGCTTTTTTAATTGAAGAATGCGGCTCCATTGTTTGACTCATAAATGAAATTAGTAATCAATAATCCTCTTTGCATTTTCATGTTCTTCTTTAACATTGCTCATCCTTTTACTTAATTAAAATGAAAAAGAAAAAGACATTTGAGATTTATTTTTCAAACTGTACCCCAGCAAATACATACCAAAATTCAATTTGAAATTGTCATGTTGGGTTCAAGGCGTCTAACCCACATGCAGAAACCACTCATGAAACAGGGAAAAAGTTAAATGATTTATTTAACAATGTTCACAAATGAATATTGCTCAGGTTCTTGGTTCTTCAGACAGGTCACGGGAGGAAAACCACTGAGGAGGATAGAGCAGTTAGAGTTGATCCAGGAAATTGGCAGTTTACAGTTGATGGGGTTAAATACCTGCTCAGAGAGGAATCTGATCAGCAGGGGGGGGACCTTGTGAGTCCAGAGGCTAGTCGGCAGGCAGAGGGCTGAGGGCAGAGGTAGAGACTGAGACGGAGTGCAGGCTGGCTGATTCCAGACAGAGATTTCTTTCTCCAGGATTTCAGGTTTCCAGAAAAGTCAGGATCTGTGAGGCAGAGAGAAACAGGATCAGACAGGTTCACAAAATCAGGGTTTCAGATCAGGCAGGCTGGCTCAGGTTTGCTAACCATTACTGGCAAACACTCTGGCAGGGAAGTGTCAGCCTCCTCCTCCTTAAATAGGTTTTCTGATGAGGAGACAGGAAACAGGTGTGTAGAAGTGAGCTCATGCCCTCAGGAGGAAGATCTCAGGCGCCCTCTGGTGGAGAAAGTGGACAACCCTCCAGATCTCAACAGAAATGTAAAATTTTAAGAATGTGGCTGCATTATTTGACTCATAAATGAAATTAGTAATCAGTCATGCTATTTGCATTTTCTTCATTAAGACTGCACATTTTGCTGTGACTGTAGTTACGGATAAACCTCCGATAAAAATTAGCAAACCCCAAAAAACGTTGTAACTGTTTTTGGGAGGAGGGAGTCGGCCAATCAAGAACTGCTCGAATTCTCTCCGGATCCGGCTTCACCTGCCCGCCCTCCAAAATGAACCCTAGGAACGAGATGGAAGGGAAATGAAACTCGCACTTCTCCGCTTTAACGTACAAACTGTTTTCTAGGAGGCATTGCAGGACCAATCTGACATGCTGTTTGTGTTCCGTCATGTTCTTAGAGAAGATCAGGATGTCGTCCAGGTAAACGAACACAACCCAATCCAAAAAATCACGCAGCACGTCATTAATAAGAGATTGAAAAACCGCTGGAGCGTTCTTCAGACCAAATGGCATGACCAAATATTCAAAATGGCCCAACAGAGTTTTGAACGCGGTTTTCCATTCATCCCCTTCCCGGATGCGGACAAGATGGTAAGCATTTCTTAAATCCAATTTAGTGAACACTGGCGCCCTGAACCGGTTCAAAAGCTGACGTCAGAAGGGGAAGAGGATACTTATTTTTAACTGTGATCTGATTAAGGCATTTGTAGTCAATACATGGCCTGAGAGAACCGTCTTTCTTAGATACAAAAAAAAAATCCGGCCCCTAACGGAGACGTGGAGGGGCGGATAATGCCTGCAGCCAGTGACTCATTAATATATTTCAGCAGACTCTCCCTCTCTGGCTTAGAAATGTTATACAGCCGACTTGAAGGCAGCGGAGCGCCTGGAAGGAGATCAATTGCACAGTCGTAGGGGCGGTGGGGGGGAAGTGAAAGTGCTTTATTTTTTTAAACACCA
>NW_015151960.1:15635-17805 GCF_000732505.1 Cyprinodon variegatus | reverse complement strand
CCCATTGCAGCACTTTCCCCTTCAATAACCCGATCATATACGCTATTTTGGCAGAGTCATCTGGAAGAGAGTCTGGAGCTCTGCAAAATACGAAGGAACATTGCAAGATGAACCCTCCACACCTTCCAATCTCTCCAGAATAGTGATCAGGCGTCGGAAGTGAAATCTCACAACCCTGGTGAGTCCCAGCCGGGATTGACTGCGTAGGAGGGGCGGGTGGAGGGGCAGCTGCGCCGGCTCCATTAGGAGGCTGAGGATTTTGGTCCAGTCTATTTGAAAGTTCTGAGACTGACGTTCTCAATTGATTCATTATCTGATCCAATAGAGTACAAAGCATGGCGTCATGATGAGCTAAGAGTTCTGCTGAGCTCAAAGCGGGTCTTGTGTGAGAACTTGCTGGGTCAACCTGGCTTGATGGTTCTGTCATGTTGGATTTAAGTCTCTTGACCCACATGCAAGTTCACACGAGACCAGAGTTATCAGTTCAGTGAACGTTTAATAATGTTAATTCATACAATTAAACTAGGCTCCACTGGGTGGCCAGGCGGATTCAGCTCGGGTTCTGTTGAAGAGGGAAAATGTTAGTAGGGGCCAGTGATGAAAGATCTTGATGGGTTTGAATGAACCGGCTTACTGTCTGTTGGATGGCGGCTGCGTGGAGGGAAGGGCTTGGATCCGGGAGGGTGTCCGAGGGGGAATGGTGGAGACGGATGGAGAGTAGGCGGAGAGCAGGTGGAGATGATCGTTATTTGGCAGAAGCGGTTTTAATATCCAGACGCAGTACTCGGCTTGAATCTGACAGCTCGTCATTTTCTGAAAGGACACACAGAATTACTTGAGTTCTCTTAAAACACCCAAAGCATGGTTTCAGTTGTTGACTCTGACCAACAAGTGGGACCATCGAGCGATGAGCGACTGTTCCTCAGCTTCTTTAAGGTCCACCAGTCAATCATCCGAAATCAGCTGCCGGTGCGCCAGCCTGTCAAAGCTCTCCTCTGAAGATCTTCTATAGGAAAGACCACTCACACTGACCCGAATACTAACAGTATGAGCCTATTACCATGAGGCTGCAAACACAGAGGTCATATAACTTGCTTAACCGTCAATTGTTTGGATGAACGGTTTTTGATAATTTTGTAGAGCTAAGACAGTTGCTGAGCAAAGTTCTACTTTTAGCTATGTGAATTGCTGTTCTATTTATCTGACATAGCTCTAATGTGTCATAAAAAACTTAAGAAATCTAAGCTCTGCAGTAATTGCACAATTCTAAAATGACATTCTTGCAGCTTTTTACCTTCTTCTGAAATAACATGGCCCAAACAACAAACTTGTCTTTGCACCCGCTAAAATGATTATAACTGGTTTTATACTTTCCTTTATTGCAATTTAGGAACTATTTTAACTGGATCTACAGTAGTCAACAGTCCTACATCAATTTTTCCTGTAGACCACAAAGCATTTGGAATATTTTTGAAATCATTTTCATCAAATTGTGATAGCAAAGAATGCTGAGTTATTTTAACACATACTAAATCTTGAACCTGGGGTTTTACATTAAATAGAATTTTATAAGGCTGTTCCCATAGTTGGAAAAATAGACATATAGCAGAAATGCTAAGAATGTTGCATAAAACACGGAAGGATTTAATTGCAACACCATTACAGGTATTATTCCTTCATTCCCCCCAGCATGGTGAAAATTGCAATGCCTAATTTTCCATCCTAGGATGTTTGATTATTTGCTGATTTAACAAAAATTAGCCTTTTAGATGGTTTTAGCATTTACATTATCTTTAACACAAGCATTACAGGCTCCTGAATCGCATATAAGTCTAACTGCCTGTCCATTAATTGCTAGAACTAGTCAGGTTTTTTCTTTTAATGCATTTCATATCCCCCATGCAACTTACACATCTACAATTTTAACCCCTCAAATTTTTTTTATTCCCTGTATGTAGCTTGCATGACTAAAATAATTTTCTAGTGTTTTGGAGACCCTGCAGGCACACTAGGAAGGCCGTCAGTCAGATCAATGCTGCAGTCATTGACCCACATGACATTCCCCTCCCCCGCGGCTGCAGATGCAAGCTGTCTCCCTCTAAACTGTTCTGCTCTGTTCGAAAACCTAGGACGCATCCTTAGAAGACCGGATTCGAAGGCCGATTACGTC
>NW_015151960.1:12097-13484 GCF_000732505.1 Cyprinodon variegatus | reverse complement strand
ATTCCTTAAGGAATTTAAACTGTGCTGCCCAAAGGTATAACAAAAGGGAAGGAGCGGCAAGACCACCCTTCCGTACAGGTAAGCAAAGATAACTATACCTTAATCTGGGAATTTTCTTATTCCAAATAAATGAGATAATTGAACCATTCAATCGTGACAAGACCCTTTTAGACAAAACAAGAGGCAACATCTGAAATAGGTACAGAAGGCGAGGTAGAATGTTCATTTTGACTAAGTGTATACGACCCAAAAGAGACAGAGGGAGGCTGCACCATCTTTCTAAATCACGATTGATTGATTGCACTAAAGGAGTATAGTTCAGATTGAATAGATCTTTTAGGTGCGGTGAGATTTTTATTCCTAAATAAGTGAAACCTGACGGGGACCATCGAAAAGGCTGAGAAATATTTGAGTCAACCCCATGTATAACAGAAATAGGCATAGCCTCGCTTTTAGAAAAATTTATCTTATAGCCGGAGAAAGAGCCATAATGTAAAATCAGTTCAATAATTTTAGGAATCGAGTGTGACGGGGAGTTTAGAAAAATCAATACATCATCAGCGTAGAGTGAAATTTTATGCTGATAATTATTTTAAAAGAGTCCTTCGATACTTGCATCGTGTCTAATTGCTGCTGCAAGGGGCTCCATAGCCAGAGCAAATAACAGAGGGCTCAAAGGGCTGCCGACTACCACGACCAATACTGAAATTCTCTGATCTGAGAGGATTAGTAATAACAGCCGAAAGAGGAGACATGTATAAAATCTGTATCCATTTCACAAAGTCCTCATCTAAACCAAATTGTTGTGTAAAAAAGAGATATGGCCATTCTAAGCGGTCGAAGGCTTTCTCAGCATCAAGAGAAATAAGTAAAGCCTTCGGACCAAACTGGGATGAATGCTGGATTATGTTGACCCCTTGCTCACACTGGCTCCGGTGCGGTTACCGACTTACACCGCCCTTTTGACTATGGTGCGGTGCGGCTCTGCGGCTCCGGTAACAGGTCCGGAGATTGACTCGCGAGAACTGGAGTTCACGTAACTTCACGCGATAACACGACCCAAATAAGGAAGTGTCCAGTAAAGAAAGATTGCATTTGGATTTATCACGCGTGTCAGCACACTTCTCCGCATTTTTTGGCGACTTTTTCACTTTCTACTATGAGTAAGTGTGATATAGTAAAGTAAAAGTAATATGTTTGTTTTTTTGAAAGTACTATTGTAATAGGGGTGATTCTAAATGAGCCAAAAAGCAGAGACAGGACCAATTGTCAAAATTTTGGTGTCGATCATTCGATTTCATCCTGGACACTACAGAAAATGGGCTAAAAGTGTTAAAAACCGAACTTCTCCTTTAAGGCAAAAAAATATGCCTCATCTTTAGGGCCT
>NW_015151960.1:8329-9182 GCF_000732505.1 Cyprinodon variegatus | reverse complement strand
TTTTTAATGACTTGGAATCCTTGCGGCGCCGCACACACCGCACCGCAACGGTAAGACCGGAGTCTGTGTGAGCCTGGGGTAAGCAGACGCCTAACATTGTGTGTAGAATATCGTCCTTGTATGAACCCGGTTTGGTCATTCTTAACAATAGAGGGCAGCATACTCTTTAAACGTATGGCCAGGATCTTAGATAGTATTTTCAGGTCAAGGTTTTAAACCGATATAGGCCTGTGAGAGGCACAGTCTTCCGGTTTCCCTTTTTTCAAAACTAATGAGATATTAGCCTCCACTAAGGATGGAGGAAGAGCACCAACAACATATGAGGATTGAAACATTTCAGATAGTGGCGAGATTAGAATTTTACTAAATTTTTTATAAAATTCCCCATCTGAACCCATCGGGACTGGGAGCTTTGTTATTTGGAAGTAACTGAATTATTTTCAAAATTTCACTCTGTGTTATAGGCCTGCATAGGTCATCCCTCTGGGTTTCCGTAACTTTAGGTAGGTTTAGTCTTGAAAAAAAGTTTTGCATATCCTGTATGTGTAAGGATTTAAACTGAGAGGCATATAACTGCTTATAAAAAGATTTAAATATGTTATTAATTTCTGTAATGTCATATTTAAGGAATCCAGAAGAATCTTTACCACACGGGATATTGCGAGAAGATGTCTTATTCTGAAGGAGATTGACAGCAGCATGTTATTTAACTGACTAAGGTTTCTATCATTACATTTGATTTTATTTGTTCCTGCTCCCGGTAGTTGGAACATTTATTCCACTGTGGATTCTTGTGAGTGTAGTCTTTGTTCCCTTCACAATAAAAAAGAAATAAATAAACAGTTTTGAAAAC
>NW_015151960.1:4930-6011 GCF_000732505.1 Cyprinodon variegatus | reverse complement strand
GGCACATAACATTTCTCCATTGATCTACTTCCACACACCATCTATTTCATACTTTTACTTCCATTTCTACAAGTATTTAAAATTACTTGGATCAATCTGACACAAACATTCCATACCCCTTATGATCTTCTCTATACTGTTCCCTGAACCCATCCTTTTTTTATTCTTTTACCTCCCTGGCTCTCTTTAGTTATTTTATTCTTTAGTTCTTATTATTTTATTATTTTGGAATAGAGGCGTCCCTCAAACCCATATATTTTTTTAACTATATATTCAAATAGGTATTTTTTGTTTGATTCCAGCACTTCTACAAACTTCTAATCGTAGATTTCAAATTATCTATAATTTTACTTTGACCTTTACCCATTTTAAAGAATTTAGTCCAGTACACATACCTAGGTTATTCTACGCACTGGACGTTTATTCAACAGGACAGCACCCAAAAACTGCTGTGGTAATTTCTGCTTCTACCTTTTCAGGTGAGAAATTCTTGCCTCTGCATCCACAAGAGCTCTACTGTATTAAACCCCTGCTGTGTTAATATGAAACAACAGAACCTGAAAGGTTTGATTGTTTCCTCACACACTCTCACACACACTTAGCTTGCACAGCGACACCTATCCTAAGGCCTATTATATATTTTTATTTTAACCAACATAGACAAAAAAACACCTATCGTGCACACTTCGGAGTCTCCAGCTCCAGGCCCTCGCATGCATCGGATACCCAGATGCTGTATCTGCTATCCCTGCTGCGGCAAACCTTACTATCTCAAGAACAACACAGAGTCTCATACTCTGGCGCACAGAATACCCGGATGCCACATCCGTCAACAAGACTTGGTCTCGTCAAATATTCTTGCGATAACAGCTGTAACCTAAATGGTCCAAGACCAACTTTTGATCAAAAGATTTAGGCCTACCCTTTGCTGTGCAGAGCAGTCCTCAGCAGGAGTCGTCACCAGGATGCCCAGGGCAGGGCTGGACCAAACTGGCCCCGTCCGGCGAAGGGAGGACGGCTGTCAACAGATTCTTGGCCTTGGTCCCACACGGTGCTGCACATTTGGATCTTGACCCCCGGG
>NW_015151960.1:0-2413 GCF_000732505.1 Cyprinodon variegatus | reverse complement strand
ACCTCCAGATCTCAACAGTACCCCCCCTCAACGACCGCCTCCTGGCGGTCCAGAAGATGTAGATGGCAGAGACTCACGGTAGTCGTCAATCAAGGTGGGGTCCAAGATGAAGGACCCAGGGACCCAAGTGCGGTCCTCCAGACCGCAGCCCTCCCAGTCGACCAGGTACTGCCAACCGCGGCCCCGGCGACGGGAGTCCACGATCCGGCGAACGGTGAAGGCAGGGTGACCATCAATTTCCCGGGCGGGTGGAGGGGAGTTGGACGGAGGGCACAAAGGACTGGTGAGAACAGGCTTGATTTGGGATACATGGAAGGTCGGGTGGATACGGAGTGAGGATGGCAGATGCAGGCGGACGGCAGATGGGTTGATGATGGATGCAATCTTGTAGGGACCGATGAACCTAGGGGAGAGTTTACGGGACCTGGATCTGAGAGGAATGTCACGAGTAGATAACCAAACCTGCTGACCGGGTGAGTAGATGGGAGCTGGACGTCGCTTGCGATCGGAGTATTTCTTATTTTGAGCCGATGTTCGATTTAGTGCTGAGATGGTCTCCTTCCAGAGCCTCTGGCAGCGGTGAATGTGATGGTGAATGGAGGGTACAGAGATTTCTCTTTCATCAGCTGGAAACAGGGGTGGTTGATAGCCTAGGGATACTTCGAATGGAGACAGACCAGTAGCGGATGAAATTTGAGTGTTGTGAGCGTACTCTGCCCAGGGGAGGAATTGACTCCAGTCGGTAGGGTTGGTGGATGTCAGACAGCGAAGGGTGGATTCCATTTCCTGGTTCATACGTTCAGTCTGCCCATTGGACTGAGGATGGTAACCTGAAGACAATGACACTTTGGTGTTCAGAGCTGAGCAGAAGTGTTTCCATACCTGAGAGGTGAACTGAGGGCCTCTATCAGAGAGGATCTCCTGGGGGATGCCATGGAGTCTGAAAACATGTTTGACCAACAGTTGAGCCGTTTGGAAGGCTGTTGTTAGCTTCCTGACAGGCACAAGATGGCACGTTTTAGAGAAACCATCTCTAATGGTGAGGATTATTGTTGGCGCTGTCATCATAAGGGCAGGGAACAGTCGGAGAATAACAGCACACGACTATACCAAGTTGTTTCCTTGGGCGACACGTCACACGCCACCACTTTATTTTACTTCATACAACAACATTGCACATGCTCCACAATTTATAGTCACACCCATTAATGACGTCATTGAAGAGCACTCATTAGAATACACATTACAACAGTACTTCACACACCGCTTTGCCAAGAGAGGGCTGCTGCAGACGGGCCAACGTTAGCCCCTGGCTGCCGCAGACGGGCCAACGTTAGCCCCTNGCAATTTCGGTCATAAAAACAAAACAAGCCGGCCTCCTGTCTGCGGCACTATTTGCGGTGAGCTACAATTTGGTAGAGGTGCAGCAGAGCATTTGTGGAGGGGGCGGGACGTCTGGAGCCGAGGTGTTTCATTGCACTCATTGCACTGATTTTCTGCAGTATTTTTGCAGAATTTTTTAAAGCAACTTTTCTACTTCTGTTATTTGCTGTTTTTTCTAAAAAAAAAAATCATAACGATATTACAGCTTTCATTGATTTATTTCAAACTTGAATCTTTGTTTAGCCTGTAAGGTGTACAAAAAAATAAAATAAAAAAATAAATAGATCAATCGAATCGAATCGCATCGTGGTGTATTCTTGAGTATCGAAACTAATCGAATCGTTGGGTCAGGAATTTGATACTGAATCGAATCGCCATGATGGATGTGATTTAGACCCCTAATTATTACACACTGAACAATAGCAGCAATCAACATTGTCAAAATTTGCTGTGGCAAAATCATCCCTCTCTGCCTTACATTCATAGTCGTTTAAATACTTGAAATACTTTTTTATCTCTTTTGGAGCGCCGTATACAAAGTTCTTTATTTTGCCTGATGTTTGTCTTCCCCACACTTGAAGGTTTAGCACGCATTTCTTTTGTTTCTTCTGACAACAGCTGTTCTATTTTTAATTCCGGTTTAACAGGAACAGTCTTTCTGTAATTCTCATCCTCAAACCCCTCTGGATCAGTCTGAGTTTGGCATTCACTTTCAGGTTTAGTTGGAAATCTGACTAACCTGTGTTTACACACCCTTCCTGTCACTGGATTATAAATCAAATATGATGGGCTGTTTTTATCATAACCCACAAAGATTTCTTTATCACACCTTGGGTCAAACTTTTTCTCATTTTGTTTGTATGAGAAGCACACTGATCCTCCCTCATTTTAGAAAGATCAGGTTTCTTGCCTGTCAACATGTAGTACGGCGTTTGCCCCAAAAAATTATTGAAACACCTGTTTGGTATAACTGCAGAGATCATTACAGTATAAGTCCATAATTCTTTAGGCAGATTACTCTGAACCAACA
>NW_015151959.1:139139-140517 GCF_000732505.1 Cyprinodon variegatus | reverse complement strand
TTTTAAATTCTAATTTCCTAATAAAAAAACAATGCTGTAGATAAATTGCATGTGCTTCTGAATTCTTAGCATCTATCACACAGAGCTGAAATGAATCAGCAGCAGCAGCAGAGGCTTATATTCTGCACATTGTTTTCAATCATTCACCCTCTGCTCTTTACTTTCTAAGTTATGCTTTAACTACTCCAGTCCTGAGAGATGCAGGTCACTTGTTTACTCCCCCTCACCCAACCAGGTGGGAGAGCTACCGGCGTTGGGAATGTTGAATGATTAAGCTGAAGCTGTTTACATTCCAAGGCCGAGCTTTCGACAGTTCAAACGACAGAGACGGGAGAGAATTTAAATTTTTGTCTGGCCAATAACCGAGAGGCTCCACCTCCGATTCCACCAAAAAATCTGTTGCTTATATGGGGATTCAACTTTCCAAATACTCACTAAATCCCTCTCTGGACACTGGCATTAAACAAGCATCTGTGTGTCACATCCTACAGACATGCCTTCATTGGGATTAGAGATACTAGGAGTGACTCTGGCTCTCCTAGGATGGATCTCTGCCATCGTTTCCTGTGTCTTGCCTATGTGGAGAGTGTCCGCGTTTATTGGGGTGAACATCGTAACAGCGCAGACAACCTGGGAAGGCATTTGGATGAACTGTGTGGTGCAAAGTACCGGGCAGATGCAGTGTAAGATCCATGATTCCATGTTGGCACTGAGTGGAGATCTTCAGGCCGCACGTGCCCTAACTGTCATCTCCATTGTGTTGGGAATTTTGGGACTCCTGATGTCTGTGATGGGGGCAAAGTGCACCAACTGTGTGGATGAAGAGACAGCTAAAGCTCGGGTGATGATTGCCTCTGGAGGGGCTTTTATTTTGGCCTCACTTACCCAGATAATACCAGTTTCCTGGTCTGCTCATACTATCATCCACGAGTTCTACAGTCCAGTCATACCAGAGGCCCAGAAGAGGGAGATTGGCGCCGCTCTTTACCTGGGGTGGGCCGCTGCCGCTTTTCTTCTATTAGGGGGTGGCATCCTCTGCTCCAGCTGCCCTAAGAGGCCGGAGAAAAGATACGGACCTCCGTCAAAGGTGATGTACTCTCAGCCTATATCGATGGCCCCGAGTGGATTTGATCGACGAGACTATGTCTGAAGCAACATCTGCTCCTTTCTCACAAGGCAACCAACCTTTGAAATAGCAACAGAGACTCAGCCAAGTCAACCAAAAGAGAAAATTACATTTTTAAAACGTGATCCTCTCCGCATTTGTGCTGAGAAGTCAAAGTCCTGCATCAAAGAGGCTTTTTTTTTGTACTTTAAATGTGGTATTATGAGAACTACAATAAGACTACGTAAATTTGTGTTATCATAAGTTGCAGAT
>NW_015151959.1:135974-136870 GCF_000732505.1 Cyprinodon variegatus | reverse complement strand
CCCCCTGCTGTTCTCCATAGGCCTCCATAGCCTCTCAGCCAAATAATCTGCAAGACTGGCTATGGATACAGAGTCAAAAAATGGGGCCACTACCAGGCACCTCCTGTACATGGAGTACAGGTACTCTGGCTTCCTCCCACAGTCTAAAAGCATGACTCTTAGGTTAATTGCCTTCTCTAAATTGTCCTTATATAGCTGAATGTGTGTGTGCATGGTTGTTTGTCTCTGTGAGTCGCTGTGTCAGTCTAGTGACCTGTCCAGGCTGTACAATGCCTCTTACCCATAGAGATGGGCACATGATCCCTTATGGAAAAAGCAGGAGAATGTGGATGGATGGATAGAGGGATATCCAGGAAAAGACAAATGCTATTTCCAAAAATAAATTTTAATAAGTTTGCAACTTAACAGATGTAGGTAATATGTACTTTGATATTAGGACTAAACTTCATGGTTTTTTTCCTTGCCTGACCATGTTTAGGTCCAAATTAGAAAATATTGTTTAGTTGTTGGCTGCACTGTTGAGCAGTTTATAGCACTGTTGCCTTGCAGCAAAAATTCTTTGGGTTGTATCCCTGGTCCAGGGTCTTTCTGCAAGTGTTTCTGCATGTTCTCCCCGTGCATATGTGGGTTCTCTCCAGGTACCCTGACCTCCTCCCAGTCCAAAACCATGACTGTTATGTTAATTTATTTCTCTAGATTCTCCTTCTGTGTACCTCTCTGTGTAAAACTAGCAAAACAAAAGTACATCTTTTGTTTGTAAAACTAGCAAAACAAAAGTACATCTTTTGTTTGTAAAACTAGCAAAACAAAAGTACATCTTTTGTTTGTAAGAGAAATTTGGTAGTAAAATTTACTTGAGTTTGTTTGTGAAATCAACTCTTCTTAGTTATTAAAAT
>NW_015151959.1:130533-134478 GCF_000732505.1 Cyprinodon variegatus | reverse complement strand
AAGACCTGACGTTAAATTGACTGCCAGCTGGGTGCCTCGCTTACTCTTTACACAGCCAGTTTGTGATTTTCTCTTCCAGTGTGACTTACAACCAGCAGCAGAGGAAGAAGACCTTCCAGTATGTCTATAGGACTGGAGTTGATTGGTATTTCCCTGTGCATACTGGGATGGATCATTGCAATTGTAGCCTGTGCCCTTCCCATGTGGAGAGTGACGGCCTTCATCGGCAGCAACATTGTGACGGCTCAGATCATCTGGGAGGGTCTGTGGATGAGCTGCGTGGTCCAGAGCACAGGACAGATGCAATGTAAGGTCCACGATTCTATGCTGTCTCTCTCTCAGGACCTCCAAGCAGCGCGCGCCCTCACCGTCATCTCCATCCTGTTGGCCATCCTGGCTGTGCTTGTGGCCATTGCCGGGGCAAAGTGCACCAACTGCATCGAGGATGAGGCCTCCAAATCCAAAGTGATGATCATCTCTGGAGTCTTCTTCATCGTTTCTGGTGTGATGCAGCTGATTCCCGTCTCCTGGTTGGCCCACAGCATAACCAGGGACTTCTACAACCCGCTGATCATTGATTCTCAACGGAGAGAGCTGGGGGCAGCGCTGTATGTCGGCTGGGGGGCAGCCACGCTCCTGGTTCTCGGCGGAGGACTTTTGTGCTGCTCCTGTCCGCCAAAGGAGACCAGATACAACAGCTCGCGAATGGCTTACTCTGCCCGGTCTGCAGGTGGCCAGGTTTTAGAGAGAAAGGACTATGTATAAATGAAGTTCAAACAAGAAGAGACATGACTGAATCTCTACAACACTTTTTTAATCCAACAGGAACAATGTTGGGGAAGGAAGATGAGAAAAAACAAGCATTTGACTTTTTTCCCCAGTAAATCAAACAATTCAGAAACAGTTCTTTAGCTGCAGAAGAAAAGAAAACACACAAAAAGCACATTTATGCTTTATTTTTTTGTGCACTGTATTTTTAAGATAAAAACTTACTTTCAAATTACTGTTACTTTTTATAAAATTGTAGATGTAATGTTTGCAATTCAAGGAAAATGTTCCAAATTCTACTGCAAATCTTGTGAAGAACTCCTTAGAATAAAAACAAGGACAAATTACAGTTAAGAAAAGAGAAATACATGTAGGTATATTAGAGACATTTCCCCTTCTAGCAGATACAATAGATAATAACTATTTTTGAACAGTTTATTGTGGTAAAAAGAGATTTTGGTGTCTTACTTCATGGTTTGCAGTGAAAGAGGAACAAACGTGTTTTCTTTTACAATCAATTTATCTTAATGTTTTACATGCTCACTCCTATGATGTTATTTTTTAAATAAAACTAAGTGTTATTAGGAACTGATTTGTTTTGTTTTCATTTTAAATGTTTAGATCTTTTGTAACACCCTGCATCTTCAGGTGAGATATTGACCTCTGCATGAGTCAGTGAACGTTCCTCAGAAATGATAGAGCGTGCAGGAGCCCGCTGTAATTGTAAGACTACCCTGGACATTCAATCCCAAGGACCGTGTTACGTCAAGGTGGTAACTTGGTTGCACACGCGCCGCAAACAATTAGCCATGAGATCGGTGTAACAGGCAGAGGTGAGAAGAGTGAATACAAAATGAAAATGGGTCCATCCAGAGCATGTGCTTCCCTCAGAGCTGCACATGTCCTACTGTCATGTTACTTACATGCCTTTTGCACATTTTAGATATTTCACTCATGCCTTTCAGGGTGGTTTCAGAAAACACATGGTGACACTAGGACAAAGACCTGAAAAATTCATGAACATTTCACAGTAAATATGGGAGACGTTTCCTAATTCCGTATCAGGTTACTGATATCCGTGTCATCCCAGCAGAGAGGATGGTCGCAATCACAGCAACTACAAATTAGTTATGATACAACTACAAATTAGTTATGACGCATAAAAGACAGAGTTAATTCTGCTAATCAACTCCGTCTTTTATGCGTCATAACTGCTTAATTCTAATAACTGATCAATATGAATTGTCAATTTTCAAGTATAGCTTCCATTTCCTGTCTAACCAACATGTTGGGAATGTTTGTTTATTTGTTAATCTCAACACTGAATCTCTCTTGCATGCCAGCATTCAGTAAACAAAAATCTAATGCAACCTTTTTTTTTTGTATGAATGCAGTTTATTAGATGATTAACGAAACACACAGAGGAAGGCCTGCTGCTAGGTGACCAAAAACCCCCAAAGGCTGTGATGAAATGCTATCTCATCAAATACCTCAACCTGGAGGGCTGCAGGAAAAGAGAAGAAAGGAAGTTCTGTGAGTGTGTGCTGTTGTGCTCTGTTGGTTTGGGCCAAACTCTGCTCATGTGACTGAAACTGGGGAATGCGAAGGGCAGGGAGGCAGCCTGGCACCTGGAGGGAGACAAGGAAAACTCAACCCCCCACCCTGATTTAACATAGACTCACTGTGTCCACTCACTGGGAACAGAAACTCACCAGTGTGCCGGCATGTGTGTTCATCTGAAGTATCTGGTAGAATCGTGTCTTCAAACAACTTCTCTTCTTGATGCAGACATTGTCTTTTGGAAGAGGAAATGTTTGCATAAGATTATCCTAAAACTGATCTGCGACTCCACAACCTTATATTGGTCTTATTAACCTTAAAATGCAAAGAACTAAACAATGTTTTAAAATACAAAGGTAAAAAAAAATGCTTACTTTTTTACCTTAGGTTGAAAACTACTTTTTTTTTCTATGAGAATTGACCTACGGTACTAAGAAAAATGTATTTATAGCCTTTATGTAAAAAATAAGATATTATATCATCTGAAAATATAAAGCAAAAATAAAACTTGTTTTTAAACAAAAATAAATATTGCATTAAATCTTTAGAAAGAGCTAATGTTTTTAACGTGGTTTAAATTTGCTTTTAGTGGGGTTTTTTTTTTTAGGTTGCTGACCTCATAAAATCCCCTCCAAAATTTGACCCAGTAACAGTTTCCTCCCAGCTGCAGCTGGATCAGACAACATATCTATCAGAGACTCCAGTCAATTCCAACAAAGATAACATATTTACCGGTCCTGACCTCTGAGACCATTTAGATTTTTTTAACACAGACTTTGGACCCCAAAAAATTTCACAACAATGTAGCATCAATAGAACAATTTCTAATAGGTATTGAGGAACAGAAAATCATAAAATCAATAACAAAGATACACTTTAAAATTCAAAAATCACAAGCAATATATTACCTGTGAACTTTATTTGTGGTACTTTAAAGCCTTAATAGAAACTATTTTCTTTTCTTTCTCAGAGGAAAAAGTGTGTCTGTGTCTGTGTGTCTGGTGTCTGTGGTTGGTTATCAAAAATGGTCTCCCTTGAAAAAGGTCAAAATTGTTAAAAAAGAATAGTTCACATAGTTTTCTGTCTCTATGGAGTTTTGGAAATGTTTAAAGGTTTGGCATTTTATTGCCCCTGTAAAAATAGTCCCATAGATCAGTGTTTTCCAACCTTTTTTAAGTAACCCGTTCAGTCAAAAGAATTGATAATTATTCACAAGTGGAATATACAATAATTGATTATAAAATAAAAACGATTTTACTTAATCTTTTAATTTGTTAAATGGTAATAGCAGATAGTAAATTTTACCATTTCAATTTGAACATTTAATTGTTAGGAATTTTATTCTTTTCATTTCAAATAAAAATACAAAATCAGTAAATGGCCTGGAAGTTAGTAAAGAATCAAAATAAATACTAAATAAAATCTCAAAAAACCTGTATTTATAAAACAGGAGCCCCTCCGCTTGGCTTGGATGTGTGACAAAGCTGAAGGTGAACTCAAACATCTAAGAAAAACACATTTTTTGGTTGATAAAAGATTGTTTAATTGATTCTTACAAAGCAAAACAGATCCCAGCCCTATTATATTTTAGTAGCTAAGAAACAAAATGTTTCTGTA
>NW_015151959.1:128302-130185 GCF_000732505.1 Cyprinodon variegatus | reverse complement strand
AATAATGGTTCTAATTCTGTATCTTCTTCAACAAGCTGTGAAACCAGTGTAGCTAAACATTTGTCCATAAGGCAAAATGAGCTGAAGTTTGCTATCTCATCATAGAAAAAGAAAAGTACAGTGTTTTATGCAACTTCATTCAGAAAAAGTTGTTAATTGTTTCGGCTCCATCTGTGATTCTTTTCATTTAAGTTTGCATTTTATCTTGAGTACTTTAAAGTGTATGTATCCCTTCAGTAATTAGCCTTATATTTGGAGGATTCTTTTTTTTTTTAACCTGGCTTCGTAATTTGATTGCATGTGCCGAGTGATTAGATTAGATTATCGATATGTTTATATGAAATAGAGATACCAAAGTAGGTCTGATAACTTAATTTACAAAGCAGCTAAAATATCTACGGTATCATAATTAGGTTTTTATCAAATTTAAAAATCAGTTTGTTAAAGACAATCTCTACTTTTTTTATTCAAATATCTGCTGTTCTGTTAACAATAAGAATCAAATTGTTTTGTGAAAAGATATTTGAGATGAAAATAGACAGAGAGGGTCAAAAGCATGATCTTAACATTTCCAGCCATCTAAAACAGAAATATAGTGTTAATATAATGGCCAATATTATATATTTTTATGTAAATGAAACCAATAAACCAGGTTAGATTAGGAATACTTACAGTAGTAGAGATTCAGATTCTGTTCCCACATAACAACTCCCCATATGTTAGATGGAAACTAAGATAAATAGTGGACAAGATTGTTTTAATAAAAAAAAAAATGGTTTTAATTAGACCTTGTTTAAATTCAAATACTGATTTAATCAAATTTTAATTTGAATAAGAAACTTCTGACTGAGGACAAACTGTTTATGTATAACAGTCTGATGAAGAGGAAGCTTAGTTTAGTCCTTAATGTTCTGACTTTATGAAGAATCCTGCAGTTTAGCTTCCTCTCCCACATTTTAGCTTTAATTATTTATTGACAGGGACCTTGGACAGCAAATGTGTTGCATAGACCAGATATAGCTGCAAGCTATTTTACATTTGGAAATTAAATGGTAAAGAAACCTGCATACTGTTAAAATAATTAAGTATTTCCCCAAAATATTGTAATGTTTATTTCTGTTAGAAATAGCAATGATTTTGCCCTGTTATTGTACTTAGGAAGGAATTATGTTTATTCTTTCATTTATCCACAATTTCTTCTCCTAAAAAAAGAAAAGATCTGTAGGCAAAACATTTAACATTTTATAGAAGCACTCTGTGAAGAAAAATCCAATCTTAAAAGTCTCAGACTTGAACTCATGGGTGGAAACAAAAATGAGTCCATGTCTTTGCACAAAAAATTCCAATCAAATGAAAAATACTTTCTCCTCCCTTACATTCCTGCTCAGCTTTAATCTGAGTCTAGATAAGACTGCAGAAACTTCATACTCTAATCTAAGCTGCAATTAAACATTTCAACATTGTTTTCGGGTGGCTCACAGTTGAGCAGTGATGTAAGACAGATCTGTGGAAATAATCCAGATAAGAAAGGCAAGTGAAAAGCTTCCTACCTTGAACAAGTCGAAAAAGTTAAATGACACCAGTAAATAAAAATCTTTTTAGAACAAAATTAACACAGATAAATAAACCAATACTAGATTTAGTTTAATACATTGGATACAAAATATTAGAGCTAAAATAAATAAGCTTATAAGCCAATAAGCTTCATTTTCACCATCAATTTCAAAATACAAGAAATCTGTAAATGAATTTCTCAGCCAGAGAAATTTCAAATTTTTGATATATGGCTTATCGAGAGTCCTGAACTACACTCACTGGCCACTTTATTAGGTACCCCATGCTAGTAACGGGTTGGACCCCCTTTTGCCTTCAGAACTGCCTCA
>NW_015151959.1:125481-126384 GCF_000732505.1 Cyprinodon variegatus | reverse complement strand
TCAGGAGAGTGCGTCAGCCACTACGTTGTCCCCTCTTCCTACAAGAAAAACGCGTTAAAAGCTTTCACATCAAGGCAAGTGAGGTTATATTCGGCGATTTCACCAAGACTCCGTGCTAAAACTGCAGCAGGAAAAATATCCTTCGTGCACTAACCAAAGACAACTAATGTGGCTCCTCGAGCACTCATCCAGGTCAGACCCCATGCCCACCCCTGGAATCTAGCCACACTAAACGGGAACACTCCATCCAATGTAGGCTCTCGAGCAAACTCATCCAGGTCAGACTCCATGTCCACCCCTGGAATCCAGCCACACAAACTGTCAAGCACACATACAAAGCCACAAAAACACTAGAGTCAAATCGTCCAATCCACAATAACCTCAAAACGCTCGGCTTCCCGTGCATCTGCAGCTGCCCCGACACCTGCGTCATCTCGTTCACTGGAAACACAACTGATAGAGTTATGCAGAGCGGGCGCACGTTCAGCAACAGATCCTTTGTGCAGCTACGCAAAGTATCCAATGTGGGCCCTCGAACAAACTCATCCAGGTCAAACTCCATGTTTACCACTGGAATCAAGCCACACCAAATCAGGAACACCTCTGCACAAACAAAGCTATAGCACCACCCGAACCGAATGCTCTACCTAATCAGCGCAACGCGCGTCAGCTGCGCAAAAATACATACAAACCCAGCACAACCGCCAACAAACAAGAACCAACCGTAGGACACGACCTGTCTCTAAAAGGCACACTTTGTTTAAACAAGCCCCCAAAAATATGTTACGTCCACCAAGGACACAACATAATAGGGGACACGAAAGGCAAACGTTGTTTTGACAAGCCCCCAAAAATATGTTACGTCCACCAAGGACACAACATATTTGGAGGACAAAAAAGGCA
>NW_015151959.1:95963-124003 GCF_000732505.1 Cyprinodon variegatus | reverse complement strand
GTTCTTTCCGGGTACTCCGGCTTCCTTCCACAGTCCAAAAACATGTCTGCTTGGTTAATTGGCTCCTCTAAATTCTCCCTAGGTGTGAATGGTTGTTTGTCCTGTTCGTCTCTGTGTTGCCCTGCGATGGACTGGCGACCTGTCCAGGGTGTACCCCGCCTCTCACCCGTAGACAGCTGGAGATAGGCACCAGCACCCCCCGTGACCCCACTTGGGATTAGCTTGTAAGAAAATGGATGGATGGGATTATCAAGTACAGAGGTGTCAAAGGTACTCACATTCCTTACTTAAAGGTAAAGCTGAGGATGTTCTTTTTCCAGCTGGATCGTCAAAATTAGTGGTCCTCCTAATTGTCTATCATTCTGGTGATATGTTTACGTGAGGCCATCCTACGTACTTGTCCCCATTTTCACTTACCGTTGGCGAGTCTGACAGTGGAAATATTCCAAATCTTCTTTTGGAAAGTAAGCTTTTATGAGCGATAAAAACAGCAACGTATAAACAGAGCGTGCACGAAGAGGAATGGGCTCCTGCATGCTCTTGCACTCGTTTAATAGGGCGTTCCCTCTCGGGAGCGGGTACAGGGTTGTGCATGTGAATTTTTTTTTTTTTTTTTTATTGGAGAGGTTGGGTCTTTTCAAAAATTCGCAAAAATCCTGAACTATACCTTTAACTAAGCTACTGTTAAAAGTGAAAGTACCAACTGAACTCCTTTACTTAAATACACTCACATTGTACTTTAGTACAAAAGTGAGATGGAGTGTTCGCCTTAAATCTCACGTCAAATTCATAACTGGCCGAATCCGGCCCTCTATGGCGAATTATATGGCCTTCAAGGGCCAAAATATTTATATTTTAATAATATAGATATAGACTGTTACACTGGTGAAGTTTCTCAGTTATCCAGGTCTGTTCATTCCAAAAATGTAAACAACAAAATTCAACTGGACTTTTTTTCCAAGTGTTTTCAAACTTTGAAGACATTCAATATGCATGTTTTCAATATGCAAGCCAAAACAAGGAGAAATGTCTTCAAACTTGGGGGGGGGGAGTCCAGTGGATAAATTTTTGTTTTTACTTTTTTGGACTATAGACTGATATTTTTGGCAAATTTTATTTTTGTTGCATCTTTATTAAGCAGTGCATGCATGTGCTCACCAATTTGTTAGAGCATTCAGCAACCAAAACTTAAGCTCATGTTAAATGGATGCAGTCATGTCTCCATTTGCAATTTACTGTTTTGATTTGTTTATTATGCCCGTCTTCATCAGTGTTGCTGTGTTTCTACCAACAAACTGGACTTCAAGTGGACAGATTTTCAGTTTTGTTGCAGCTATTAAATTCATTGTTATCAATATGCATAAAAATAATGAGATTGTTTAAAGAAAGTGAGAAGTAGAAAGTACAGATATGTTTTCAGAGGCACTTAAGTAAATAAATCTTCAGAAGAATAGAACAAGGGCAGCAGCTAAGGATTTACACTCCATTACTTGGCACCTCTAATGTATAATTTATAGTGTTGGACCCTACTTTATGTCTAACTCTTCCAATATTAAACTGTTGTTTTGGATCAAGGGTGCTTAAGTCACCCTTGAGTCCATCCTCAAGAGCACCCCATTTTTAATACCCTGAATCAAAAGATGGGCTCGTTACCACATCTCTGCTGAGCTAAATGAAGAGACTGAGCCTTTAGATTCAGGTCTGTTAAGGAAGAGATGCATCTAAAAGTTACAGGATGGAAGCTCTTGATGACTCTAGCACCTGTTTTGGATGGACTGAGTAGGATGCATGACTCTGCTGCCCTCTAGTGGAAACAAACTAAATGACAAGGAAGTATTTTTCTGTGCATCACGACTGGGTCCATCTAAAAAGGATTATGAGAGAAACTGCAGAATGTTTTATCAATAACAAAACAATTCTTTAAATCCTCTTGCAGAACTCTCTTAATTCTGAATGTTATGGCACAAAACTTCAACAATATGCAAACATAAGATGCAGTTAAAATGTGCTTAGACTAGCGTCTCTTTGGGTGAATCACCTTGTTTTGCAGAAGCAGCAGCTCAAAAACTAGAAATGTAACTAAACAAGCCGTCCTTAGCAGGGTGTTCCCTCTGCTCTGACTCACTTGTTTTGCTCCAGGCTGCGGTTCAGGACCAGAGTTACGCAATGTATTATCATCAGTTGCGTTGCAAATAGCAACACACAAAAAAATCTAAAGCTTTGAACTTATTGAAAATATCTTTTTTAATGATTTCTAAATTTAAATTCTCATAATGAAAAATAAATTAACAAAATTTTGGTGAAACAACAGTTGGAGTAGAAGGCAAACATTCAGTAATGCCCTATTAGTAATTTATGTACGTGTAAAGCTCACAGCAGAAGGAATAATAAAAAAAAAAAAAAAACAGTTTTGATCATATATGAAATTCTGATTTAAAGAAATAACAGCTTGCTTGATTTAAACAACATTAACCCCTTTAGATTTTTTTTTTGGCACAGAAACACAGAAGATAACCACAGTCATTTGCTGTCCACATTCAACGCCATCCCTGCATCGTTCACTGGAGTGTAAAAATACGCAGCGTCATCTTCTTCGTAGATGATGGCCACAGTTTCACCACCATCCGACACAGCTGCACTGGTCTGCAAATACGCCTGAGGGAGGGAGAGAAAAGATACAATAAGAAAAAAACTGATAACATTTATCAGTAGGGATTACTCCTGACAGTAACAGGAGATGAAATCTAAGCTCCAGAAGTACCCTCTCTAGAAGCTGCAGCCGCTCTTCGTTGAGCATGTTGCTTTGCCTCAGCTGGCTCACAGTGTTCTCCAGCCCCAGGAGCTTCTCCAGGTGTCGGCGGTGGCGCTGCTGCAGAACCTTCACCTTTTTCTGCAGCTCAGCCACGACTGCCTCCAGCTGCTCCTTACTCAGACTGTTTTTATGGTAGCTGTTTGTGAAATGAACACATAAGAGAAAACATTTAAAATCGGGAAAACCCGTTAGTGAACATTTTTTTACGTTAGTGAACATCTGAATAAACTGACTAAGTGATGTAGTTGGGTTTTTTTTTTTTGCCTTTAAGGAAAATGAAACCGTTATTGGCAAGAAGAACGAAACCAAAAAGGAGTGTGAGACAAACCCAAGTCTTTGAGGGGTTGCAGAGAACCCATTTGCTTTGTATAGTCATCATCATATCTTTATGGATGTTTGACCACTTTTTTTTTTTAAACAGAAGTTATTTTAAATTTGTAGTATTTCGGGCACAGACAAGGCTTTTAAGCTTGGTTCATACATTTTCAGCAGGGCTGAGGTGTGAGCCATTCAGCTGATCCACTTTAAGCCTATCAGAGTCCTGTTAGAAAACCGAACTGGTCCAAGTCTCCATCATGAAGGTATTGATTTAATTGGTTCAAGATCTTAAGAGTTTGTCCTTTATTTTAAGCATTTAGTGGAAAGCACCAACAAACATAACAGGAAAGCAGCTCACATTATGATGCTGCCATGTTCTTTGGCTGCAAACATAGTTCTCATCATTTCAGGCTAAAATAATTCAATCTTTTACTTCCAACCATGGAAACCTTCTGTATTCACACCAATGTAAACAAGGCTTTAGTACGGAGATCAGCCTACAGTGGGGGTTGGGTATTTAGTTTCCTTTACGGAACAGTGACCGTTTGGGTCAGATAGTTCAAAGATCATAACCGAACATTAATATTCAACCTCATCACCTCAACCTCACTGAGTATTGTTGGTAAATGCTTAAAAATCCATCTCAGATTGATTTAATATTGAGTTATAATCATGCCAGAAGCTTTTTAGGTTTGTAGTTGATGTGCAGCTTGATAAAGGGGCATCTGATAAAAGGATTTATCCACACATTTTACCGTTTGTATGACCTTAACTTATGTGGATTAAAAAAGAAAATCCATAAAGTATACATCTCACTAATTTTTTTTTACAATCACATAAGTTACTTGTACAATTATTCCATCTTTAAAAAAAAACAAAAATAACTTTGGTTTGAAAACATGATTAAAAGATAATTATCCTGCGATGAACTCATAGCAGGGGTCGGTGCTCACCAGTGCTCCTCCAGCTGGTGATTCTCCTGCTCCGCCTCATCTGCGTCTGACATACCTTCCCCTTCCTCTACCTCCTCCCTGTCCAGCCGTTCCACTGCAAGTACGAGTGATGAAGGTGCAACGTGTTTGGAGACGATGGGCAGAGTGGACGAGATGGGCTCGGGGCTCAGAGCCGATGACAGCACCGTGTCGGGCGGGAAGGCCAGCGTTCCGCTGGGAAGGACGTTGGGTACCGTCTCAAAATAGGCAACAACTTCCTCCCCTTGGTGGACCTGCAGGAAATCTTCAGAGGTGGGAGTGAGATGCTGAACTCCAGGAGGAGCCTCCAGCATCAGCTCGTTTAGGACCAGCATTCCGTCGGGACTCAAAATGGCAGCGGTGATTCCGTTTACGAGCTCAACCTGTCCACCCTGCGCAGAGCTTTCAGTCATCATCACCACCTCTGCACTTTCCCCACTGTTTATTAGATCATCTACAGTCTGATACAACGTTAGAGGAAGATTCACATCTGGTGTTACTCCACTAAGGGATACTAGCGAGTCCACTTCAGTCTGGCGAGGGCTTTCACTCGACTCCATCAAACTGGTTTCTGCTTGTTCTAATGGGTCGGCCGCCAACTCAACCAAGCGAATCGTATGCATTTCTCCCAGGTGGGAGGCCTTTGTCCCATCATCTGACGCTTTGGGGCTTTGGGTATTTTCATCTCTGAGGCGTTTTGGCTTCTTCTCACTGTGATTGATTGCTTTCCGTTTCTGTAAGCAGAAGCATCGTGCTCATCAGCACAGCGGTAGTGTTTCAGATAAACAAGAGAGAACGGTTTTATTTCTGCTCACCTCGGTTACCTGGAAGACTGTAGGCACAGCGTCACTGTCAAGGTAACGGATCCCCCAGCGCACCTTGAAGCACGACGGGGCGAAATGTTCGTGGCAAATGTACTGATGTCGAGAAGGGGTCCAGTTCTCCCGCCTCATGTTCTTCAGCCACTGCTGCAGCCGCGCCGGGTCCTGTAGGGGGAACCTTGGAAAGCACAAGAGCTGCTGTCAGAAAGGAAGGCTAAAGGTCACATCTATGGCAAAAACAATAAAAATGCATCATGGATGAAGCTTAACGCTACATTTACAGACTAGTTCACATAGACGATCATAAAATGATCCAGTAACATTATAGCTGGTCCTATCACTTTCTAAAGATCCGACTCCACTTTCTCTGCTGCTACTGTGGAAATTAATTCTGCTGGAAAAATAGAAGCGAACAGAAGCCTTACTCTTAGTTTCCAGGAGAAAAAAAATTAATGAAGCTTGCATGTTGGCCTTTAAAAAAAAAAAAAAAAAATGTGATAACTACATTCAAAGTAACTAAAACAACATTAGCTTGAACTCCTTAACTATCAAGGTCGTTTAGAGAACTAGCTCTCCAGCCCTTTTATAACAACACATTTAGACTTTTCTTCCTTTGAATGTTTTGCTTTTGTCTTTTTTTGCTTGTTGTGTTTTTTAAATTATTTAATTATTCCAGAGCTTTAATTATTTTATTTTATTATTTCAGAGCTTCAATTACAGAAATGCCTAGTGTACTTTCAATCCTTGCTCCTATGCAGATATGCTTTTGGTTTTCACAGCCAGGACAATTTCCCTTCTCTAAAATTAACGTGTTGCTAAAAAGACGTTTGTGAAAGGTTAGTTGTCCTGTTGGAAGAAAAAAAATCCTCCATCGTGTATTACTGATGAACATATGAACGGGGCTTCATCATTACAAAAGACCAGATTCCTGCAGGCTAAAGCAAATCTCTGCATTTCCTCTTCTAGTTTTTATATGCAATATCTAGGATATCATCTCTCTAGTACTATGAACCTATTCCAGAGCTGCCTACATGCATAGAAGAATCACTGCAAGGGTGTACCGAAGTTTTCTTTAGTTGAATCATGACAAAACTGGAGTAATGGTCTTTATACCAAAACAAAATGATATAAAAGTTACCTCACAGCTTCAGTTAATACAGCAACAAACCACCAATCAGACTGTAAATCTGGGTGATGTGATGGAGTCAGACCTGAACCTTCAGAGACTCATACAGACAGTAACAAAGTCGGCCTTCTATCACCTAAAGAACATCCCCAGGATTAAAGAACTAATGCACTGAGCTTTAGTAGATTCACAGTCGGCCTAAACAGTGGATCAAACAGTGAAGCGGATCCAGAATGCTGCTGCCAGCATCCCCACTAAAACTAAGAAATTGGAGCAAATCATCTCAGTTCTAAAGTTCTTCAACTAGGTCCCTATATCTCAAATAAGATACTTTTAAATATTTATGTTAGTCTATAGGTCGCTGAATGGCTAAGTTCCAAAATACATTACAAACTTCTTGTCAGAGTGTCAACCACCCAGACTATTTAGGTCTTCTGACTCTAATTTAACTTGCATACCCAGAACCAAACATGGAGAAGCCACCTACAGTTCCTAAGCTCAAATAATTAGGAGTAAAATCCCGAAAAACCGCAAAAGTCCTGGAACGATTAGTTGCTTTGAATCATGATTTTAAAAAATTATGTGTTTCAAGTGGCCTTTGACTGAACTGTCTAAACATCATTAGTCAAGATGTCAGTCTGAATTTTCAGTCTACAGTCTATGTCAGTCTACATTTTCTTAAATATTATCTATAATTTTCTTAAAGAAAATATTTGTTTTCCTCATGTTCGTGACACTGAATCGTCTTGACACTAAATGTGTTTTAGGGCTGAATGATATTGCCAAAAATCTAAATTGAAAATTTTTCAACCAAAATTGCGATTTTATTGTAATTTCCCTTTAAACTAAGTACAAGCACGTGGGTGTTTTACTCCAGGGTTTCATGGTCTTGAAAGTCTGCTCCTCAAGAGTTAAGTGCTGCAGGACTTTACTGTAACATTTGCGTGAAAAAGTTCTACTATAACGCACAGATCTATGTGCTAGCTGCAACTCTCTGCTCCCTTTTGTGCGAAATTATATATCCACTTTAATATATTTACTGCCACCTAAAGGACTGGAGGGAGACATTTACTCCTTATTCTTTGTTAAATGGGACTAAATATTGAGGACCTCTGCGATTTGGAAATTGCATTTTTCTAAATTTCAATTATAATGCAAATGCAAGTAATTGCCCGCCCTAATGTGCTATAAAAATATAAAATGCCTATTAATACAATTACTCAAAAGAGTTCTGCAAAACATCACATAAATTATGAAAAATCTCAGGACCTAGCATGTGCTTTCTTGACAAGAAACAAAATAATTTGTGGTATAGACCAGGGAAATGGCTACAATCACAGCAAACAATGACAACATTTTACTTAAAAAAAAATAAAATAGAAATCTGGGGAGACAGTGGCGTCAGGTGTATGGGTTTGCCCTAAAAATTGAAGGGTCGATGGTTCAAGTCCTGGCCTTCAGTGTTGTCGTGTCCTTGGGCAAGACTTTACCTGCATCATCTACTGATGGTGGTCAGAGGGCCTGGTGGAGGCAGTATATGGCAGCCTCGCTTCTGTCAGTGGGCCCTAGGGCAGCTGTGGCTACAATGTAGCTTACCTGGGTGTGCAGGTGAAACAGTGGTTACAGCGTATGACCAATGTACCGAGGCCTTAGTCCTCGACGTGACCGACTCGGGTTTGAATCCGACCTGTGGTTATTTGCCAAATGTCTCTACCCCTCTATCATATCCCTTTCCTGTACCCTCACTAAGACTAAGAAAGTAGAGCACATCACCCCGGTTCTAAAGTCCTTACACTGGCTCCCTGTATCTCAGAGAATAGACTTTAAAATACTTTCATTTGTCTATAAATCTCTGAATGGCTTAGCACCTAAATACATCACAGACTTGCTATCAGTGTATCAACCCTCCAGACCACTCAGGTCTTCTGGCTCCAGCCTGCTCTGCATACCTAGAACCAGAACTAAACATGGAGAAGCATCATTTAGTTCCTATGCTCCACTTATCTGGAACAAACTTCCAGAAAACTGTAAAAGAGCGGAAAGCCTGAGTTCCTTTAAATCAAGACTAAAAACACATTTGTTTAGGATTGCCTTCGAGTGTTCTAGTGAAACAGTTAAACTAAAACATCATTATTTCAACTTTATTTTCTTTAGTCCAACTGTTTAATATTCTATTTTGTTTCTGCATTTTTTATTGTATTTTTTCCTACTTGCTTTGATTCGGTTTTATTTTCCTATATTTTAATCATATAAAGCACTTTGCATTGTCTTTGTACTGAATTGTGCAACACAAATAAATTTGCCTTGCCTTACTGTCAAAAAAAAAAACGAGCCACTACTGCTATAAAAACTCAAAAAATAAATACAATGTAGCTTTCCACCATCAGTGAATGAGTGTGAATGGGTGAATGACTGAATGTAGTGTAAAGTGCTTTGGTAAAGCCTCCTGACTTGAGAAAGCGCTATATATAGTAAAGGCCATTTTTACCAATAAGTAAATATACAGTTTAAAGTGTTGTACCATATAATTTGTGATTTGTGCGTGTTATTTTTTTTTTGTGTGTGTTTTTTGGGGGGAATTTAAGCTTTTTTCCTAGTCAAGTATTTTTCATTCAGAGTTGTTTCCTTCTTTTAGTCATCCCCCACCAGTGGTTCAAAATCTCCTTATGCTAAAAGCTGCACTTTCTTGTTAATGCTTAAAACAAGCCATTCTACGGTGATTCCTATTGGTTGCAGACAACAGCAGCCAATGGAAGGAGTTTGTTAGTCTTTGATGACTCACAGGTTAATGCCACGTGGTTTAACAAATACAAAACCATCCTTAGGAAAAGAATTAAGGACTCGACGGGAATTAAGTTTAAAAGCAGCCAAAGTTCAAAGAAAAAAACTTAAGAATCAGAAATGTAGGAGAATCATTGCTAAAGCGAATGAAAAATGTAAATATACATGACATATAAAACACTTAAATTGTAATATAAAGGAAAAGTCAGCAAACCTTGGAGCAAATTATAAGGAAGTAGTGGATGACTTAAAAATTGTTTTAGATTTATACTACCCTATTATTTTTCCAAACTCAGGAAGAATTTCAGAATTAAGTCGGTTTTAATAATAATAATAATAACGTTATTAACATTCCCAGGAATGGAAATGTAATAATTAGCGTAAACCATGTCTTCAGCAACAAAATTTTAGAATTAAAAAAATGGGGGGGAAAAGAGCACCTATCCATGAAGCTTAATCATCTGTTTGTCCGTTCAAACACACCGACAGTTTAAAGTGAGACTTACTTATAAAAGCTCTTCCTTCGGCCGCTGCTCCCTGCGTCGCTCCGGCAGTTCGGTACCGAGCAGTACTTCGGCATCGCTGTCAGAACCTCTCCTGGTTCTTCGAACCAGATGTCTTCATAACAAGGTGAAACCAAAGTCCTTCCAACTCATACGTCTGCTGGAACTCGTGCAGTGCGTGTTGTCGACTCACGGCGCGCGGCTGACGAACGACGATCAGCTGGTTAGAAACGTCATACGTCATATACATGCGACTGCCCCACTATGATACGTCCTGTTAGGCTGTGATTGGTCCATTCGCGGTCAGACTGTCGATGACGCAGTAAACATGCGAAGATTTCAGCTGCTCAGATTATATAATAATAACTAATTTGCTCTAATTTGAGAAGGCATTCTCTAAGTTTGTTAAATGGGTTCACCAAAGGTTAAAGAGACTCACTTTAAAATCTCGCACCATTTTCACCCAGTGGCAGAATTTTTGCAAAAAAGATTTAAATTTGATTTAACATGCCGTGCCTTTTGTGAATGTCCGCATGAATCCCTTAATCATCTTTTTTTTCTGTCCTTTTTCTTTTAAACTATGGAGAGACATCAAAAATTGATTGTCCCTTAAAATTGAGGAGATCCAAAAAATAACAATCATCCACCTGTTGATGTTGACATGTTGATGACCTTGATAGTAAAATTTCAGATATGCTTAATATTGTTTTCTTGCTTGTCAAATATCATATTCATTGCTGTAAATGGAGAGGTTCTACTTCTTTTGAATTTTTCTTAATCAATTTTAATTGTATTACACCTCATCGAAACATTTGAAATCTGTTTCTGCCAAAAAAAAAAAAGTAACTGCCAGTATTTCTACTTCTCTTTTATTTTAAATCTTTCTCTATGTTTATACATTGGCTATTACTGTTTGTGTCTGTTTTTGTTTTTAACCCCATGTTCTATTTTTTTCTCTACCTATGTTGTAATGTTTGTACCTCAACAAGTCTTTGTACACTATTGGTTTGTTATATAAAGCAAAAAAAAAAGATATATAATAATAATCAGTGGAACATTTAAACATGACTAAGTTCCTCCAAGTCAGTCAAACTTCAGTAAAATTAACCTGTCCAGTTAGGAAGAAGAAGCGACTGTGATCTGATTGCACATATTTTACCCGCTCTGTAAAGGCAAGGCAAGTTTCTTTGTATAGCTCAATTCAGTAAAAAGACATTTCAAAGTGCTTGAATGAATTAAACAATAAAATAGAAGAAAAAAAATAAAAGCATATCAAATGCGAATGAAGAAAAACGTGATAAAAGCAGAAAGTAAATCAAATAAAACAGTTGGACCTCAAACTTAAACTAATTATATCCTAGTTAACAGTTCAACTTCAAATGGAACAGAAAACAGATGCAAATTGTAGAACAGTGCAGGTGGTGATTAAAAAAAATTTTTTTGTTTCTTTATTCTTATCCTTTATGTTCAAGATTTTGGTCACTTTGTCAGTGCTCTCACCATGGGTGCTTATAGAAAGAGGCCAGCAGGGGCCAGTACCCCTTCAGAACTGGTCCTTGTCCCCATTAGATCCCTATACTAAAGACATAATACTAAATATCTTTCTAAATATGATATGCACTGACACAGAAACCATAACTGACGGTCTCTTGGACTAGTTTTTTTTTTTTTTTAGCTCACCAGTATCATTTTAATAATGCTATAAAACAACTTTAAGCTCACCCCATATTCAGATAGGATATGCAAAATATGAGCTGCACTGTTTCTGGTAGTTATTTGTTTCATTTCCTCTCTGGAAAAAAAAAAGGCCCATCCCAGCCCCCTGGTGCATACATTGCAAAAAAATTGAAATGTAAAAAAGTAAATTCTTCTTAAAATTAGTGCATTTTTCTTGAATTGAGGAGCTAAGTGACACACTCCACCAATTAAACAAGACAACTGACATTTTAAATAAGAACAAACAATTACAGTTTCTTATTTCAAGTGCATATTATCCAATGATCTTATTTTAAGAGTACAAACACTCATTCCATTGGCAAATCATCTTATTTACCGACTCAAATTAAGGGTGAATGCACTTAAAACATTTTTACTCATTTCTAGATGGTTTTTGTGGTGTATGCTCTCGAAACACTACTTGCTCCCCCTCAGAGTTAGCATGAGAAAGTGCCTGCAATCCACAGAGGTCGCTCAGGCAGTGCAGCACATCAAAGAATGTATATTAGAGGAAGAGGAGTAGCACTGCTATACCCATACGGCTCACCACTAATGTGCATGTTTCTGCTCAGATTGTCAGAAAAGGGCTATAAGGATGGTGAGAGCCCAACATCATGCGAGGGAACTGGCATTTGACTGGGAGCACCAAAATTGGTGGATTCATCACATGTGATAGTCTGGAGATGCCATTGAGAAAATAATGCTGCCTTCAACATCTTTCAGTTAGGCTTTTGAAGGAGGTCCGACCTCAAGTTTTTTTTTTTTTAGTTAGAAGTTTAACAATAAAAAATAGGTAATATGAAACAGAATATGTAAAAAAAAAAAAAAGTGAAAATGAATAACAACTGCCTTGAAAATGACATGGCAGCACGAAGTGAGAAAAGCGACATTATGCATAGAGCCATCATTCTAAACCAGTATGTCAAAGCTGAATTAAGTGGCTTTTTAGGTAAAGTTATAAAGTTTGTTTGGGAAATAAAAAGCTGACATTGAAATAAAACATTTGATCTCATTTTTGAAAGTTTTACTGTTTAGATTTCTTATGACCAATTTAACTGTGACATAAAGATCAACTAACGGAAATGGTATCTTCTGGACGGCATCTAAAGGACAATAGTACAAAAAGGGTTGTAAATGGGATATGCATGTTACAGGTAGATTTAAAATCAGATCAATGTGTAAGATAATATTTATACTGATAATCTCAGAGTGATGGTTTTGACGTTTTTTTTATTTTTACTATTGATGATTATGGCCTGTAGACTAAAACCAAACCTTTAGAGCAAAAAAATCTTTTACAAAATATTCATTTTTAGATTTAACAGAAATTGTTTTAATATGTATCCAACTACAACATTCTTACGTTTTGAAATCACAAGTTTCATAAAAAATGTGTACCCATAATTTGGGAACCACAAAATCTAATTAAACAATATTTTTCAGAATGTCTGGAAACTCTGACCGCCCCGTCACAGGTTAAGCATGTGTATCTTATAATACATTGGATAATGAAGCCTGCAGGGTGAAACAATCCACTTAGAATGGAATCCACTCATGAAAAATAAACTCTCATAATTATCAGATATCCAAGTCACAATTCTAACTAGCCATCTCATAAATATGATAAACTATATCAAGAGATAATGTCCTTCATGAGTGGCAAAAAAGGGCTTCCATATGCAAGAGTGAAATTTTAAAGATGTGCAAAAAAGCTGCAAAGCGTTTGTTTAGCCCTAAATGCTCATTAAATCCTAGCATTTCTCCATTTTTCCATTCTCCTTTTGAACAAGTTAGGAATCATCAGACAAGACCTATTGATTTAAAATGTTTACTATTAATTAATTGGTTAATATTACTATTAACTGAGTGTTCTTATGTAGCTGCAAAGATAATTTAAACTTATCCAAGGATGCCTTTATGGATAAACGTACATAAAGCAATCTGCAGGATGTTCTTTTCAGTTTGGGTTTTTGGACACAAATCACTGAAAAGATTCAAAAATTCACCCTGCGCTGAAAATCATGTGCAATGATTTTGATGAAGTTTTATCAACAGCATAGAAACGACATAAAATGATAAAAAAAAAAACTTTGATCTAAATTTATCAAATCTCTTAAACAATCTAAATACAGATACTTAAAAATAAACATATAAAACCTGGAAAACAAGTTCATTCTGTAAATAAAGATACCAGTTTGTTTCTAAAATCACTGGACTGGCTTTTTTTATTCAATTTTCTCCAAACAATACACAGAATCTTTAAATGATACAGTATATATACATACACTAAAGTGTATTTATTTACCTAAAAAGTTCAGGGCCATTAGACAATATAACTGTGCGTTTCACGACAGGATCGTATTCTGGACGTTTGTGTTATGTAGAAATTCTCACATGGGGTAATATGTCTGAATACATCTTGAAGACTAGAGTGCCATCAGTGTTTGCTCACTAGTTGGAGTGGACTGTGCAGGAGCTGCCGAAATAGCGGCACAATATTGATGAAAGATGGAAAACGTGGAGCGACGGCATCTTCCCCAACAGGAAGCATTGCAGAAGTGCAAAATAAACGCTACCAGCAAAATACATCACTAATGGCAAACAGGACCTTTAGGACTGTACCCACAGTATATTTTGATTAGAAAAAGTCTGATTTTATTCTGGAAATATAGCTGAACTGATATACTGTAGATTGGTTTGAGAAACACTGACAGACATGTGGATCCATACATCCTCCTGGAAACCGTTTAACTGTGAATGGACGTCAACATTATGCAAATTTCCAGAGTCAAAAGTTCCTCTAGCTAAAATCTGAACAATCATTTTCATTACATATCTTTGGTACAAACCAGTTAATTCAAGCCATTGTTTAAAAACCAAGCAGCTCAAAGAAGATGGATCTGAATTTCTCATGGTTGGTTTCCTTAACTCAGCAATGGCACACATTAGCAGGCAAATTGACAACGGAGACGTGGAGTTTTCCAGTTCCATTAAAAATATTGTGAAGGAATAAAAAGAAAACTGGACTGGGCTTGTCTAAGTGCGCTCGTCCCATCAGAACAACGCATCTGTTTCTGTGCAACAACTAGCTGGAGCTTGAATGGGAGAGGGGATTCCTTAGGCTAAGCATGAATGAGGACATGTCCGAGCACCGGAGAGACTGAGGTGGCAGGGATGATTCGGGAGCGACGGCCGGTCACGAGCGTCGCCGACGGGATGTGTGCTGCCTCTACATCATTCCCAGCTGCATTAATGTGTTGGCATAAGCCATCGGCTTGACATTCGGATGAGGCTGTGGAGGAAGAGTATAAGAAAGGTAAAGATTAGGAGCTTCTGACGGACATGCCGACGACTTGTTGGTTAAAACTTATCTGCTTTCTGAAAGTAAGGTGTAATTTTATAACATCTGCGAAGGTTTAATTCTAGAATCATCAAGTAAAAATACTTAAAGGGGAACGCCGTTTTTTTTATTTTTTTTTTTTTACATGGGGCCATGGATTAAACATTTTACATCATGTTCTACTCACCCACATGAGTTCTGCGTCATTTGGAGCTGTTCTGAAGATATTCCGTTAGGTTATATCCAAGTAACGTCTTCCTATGTGCAACGACTTGAAGGCACAAACTAAACTGTTCAACTATGGTATGCCGGCATTCATAACATGTAGGCGAATCACTGTCCCCCAGACATCCGCGGTTATATTTTTTATATTTATATCTTTCTTAAACAAAGCGGAGTGTGTATGACGTCATCCGTGTGCACTGGCTACCGTTCATTCATCCTGTCAGCTGAACTGCTGCTAGTTTTACTCACATGCCTGGAAGGTGTCTGGTGCTACTACCACCGATGATCTCGCTCTCGAAATAGAACTGAACGATTCAGATTAGCTAGCTGAATGAATAGAAGGGGCAGAGCGTAGCCGCCTGTGGCCCGGGCTTCCTGTTACAACTCCAGTCTGGCGCATGGATGATGTCATACACGCGCCGCTTCGTTTTAAAAAAATATAGATATAAAAAAATGGGCTGTTCAGTGGCGCACTGCTGCCTTGCAGCAAGAAGGTTCTGGGTTCGATTCCCGGCCCGAGGTCTTTCTGCATGGAGTTTGCATGTTCTCCCTGAGCATGCGTGGGTTATCTCCGGGTACTCCTGCTTCTTCCCACAGTCCAAAAACATGACTGTTAGGTTAATTGACTTGCCTAAATTCTCCTTAGGTGTGAGTGTATGCGTGAATGGTTGTCCAGGGTGTACCCCGCCTCTATAGTCTCCAGCAGCCCATTGACTGCTGGAGATAGGCACCAGCACCCCTCGCGACCCCACTCGGGACAAGCGTGTCAGATAATGGATGGATGGATGGATGGATGGATGGATAAATATAAAAAATATAACGGCGGATGTCTGGGGGACAGTGATCCACCTACATGTTATGAATGCTGGAGTACCATAACAAATACATTATGAACAGTTTAGTTTGTGCCTTCAAGTCATTTGCCCATAGGAAGACGTTACTTGGATATGTGAGTAGACGTAAAATCAAGGCCCAATGTAAAAAAAAACAAAAATACCTTTAAGTCATGACAAGAACAGAGTATTCTGTGTGTCAGTGATGTAAGCTATCTGCATGGCATAGGAAATAATTGACTGCCCTGGTTGTAAAGCAGTGCTGGAAAATTAGGTATGGGTCAAGATAAGAACCAGGGCATCCCTGCCCACAGACCCTTTATACCGCAGCATTTAGGAAAACAGTTCAGGACCATAACAACATGGACTAACAGACTTAAAGGCAGCTTGTTCCCAAGTGCTGCCTTAGCCATTCGTCCCTTTTAGACTCAACAGTCATCTTTTTCTGCACTTTATTACTCCAGTTCTATTTCTTTTTTTTCTTTAATTAATTTCAAAGAAGTTATGATGCTTCAAACTAAGTTTCTTCAAGTGTATTGGCCTCTGTATGCATAAGACTATTCAGATTCTTCATGTTTGGTTAAAGAATTATAGCGGTTTAGCTTTTTAAGCTGCTAGCCCAATTCTAGTTGGATATTTGAGACATGCTTCTATCATAATTGGTAGATTTTATTCTAATTGGCTAGATTCCTTTGATTACTCCACTTTAAAGTAGAAGTACATAAAATGTTGTTTTTTTACCCTCTTTGTCCATTTCTAACAGCAGCAGAACATACACTTGGTATTCTGCCACAAATAATTTCTTTTTAAAGTCTTTTGTTAGAAAAACAAGTTTCTTTTGAAAGTTTTTTTATTCAATTTTAGTGGATCTGCAGACTTTCTTGGTGGATTTACAGTAACATCAGTGGGGGGAGGCTGAAGACAGGGGTGCTCCACTACATGCCATAGAACAGACAGGCTTTAAGAAAACGTCATAATGATGAGGGAGAAGAAGAAGAATAAAGACAGTATACTGACCACAGCAGTGAACTGATGAAACTCTGGTTTGAGATCTGATCCCCTGAGATGGATGTATGCTCCTTTGTTTCCCATCTGATCACTGTTGGGAAGCAGAAACAGTTCAAGTGTTCAGCCTCATTCATCAGAAGGTTTTACAAGTAAAACCCAGAGTCTTCATTCAGATGAATGTCCAGTGCATCATGCAGCAGGGAGATAAAGAGCAGCTGGGTGAGCCTACATGACAACATACCAGTAATTGGGTGCTGAGAACACGGTGATGACTTTTTCTGAGTGAGTGACCTCGTAGCCTTCCGATTTGACCTCGTGACTTCGCACGATGTAGTCCAACTTGTTCTGCTCCAGGAAGCGCTGCGTCACATCTGGACCAAACTGACAGCTCACTCCTCGTTTGCTGATCGACCGGCCGTTCTGCTTGAGACAAAACAAAATTAACAAAAAACGGAAGAGACTCGACAGACCCCGAATTAAGTGGTGGAAGCAAACTCACCCGAGGCTGTGGATCGGACCACAGCAGGTCACACATCGGACCTGGGGAAGAAGAGCAGATGTGACTCTCATACTGACACATGCTTTCATTTGACCATAAAGGTAAACATGGAGTGTGAACCAACCTGAGTCTGGAGGCTGTCTGTTCCGATCAATCTTCCTGAGGTCCTCCAATGTGACGCCATCTTCACTGAAAAGTCCTCCATGCATGACCTGAGGCAAATGAGCTTATTAGGGTCATTGTGAATTTAGAAAAATAACAGCTGCAGTTATCAGGGAAGATCTCTTCTGATAGCCTTTTCTTTAATCAAATGTAAGAAAAACAGGACATTTAAGACCCTTTCTCTGTAATAAAGCTAATTTAAAACACTGAATAAACTCAAAAGTATGAAAACTATTGGGATAACCTACAAAAGACAACACATTTAATGTAAACCAAGCTGTTGCCATTAATCTAACGCAATGCAAACGGAAGGCATGGGTCAGTAGGAGAATTACAAAGTACCATAAGCCTGGGTTACAACACCCAAAGACTTGAGACAGAACTTATATAAAAATGAAATACGTTTTATTTCAGGCATCCTGCCAGAAAGACGGTGTTAGTATTAAGAGCCTAGTTTCAGTAACTTTCTTCTGACCAGCTCAGCAGCAACACACAGATCAAATAAGTCAGAAGGGGGCAGTAGAGAGCGTTATAGTTTGCAAAAAGTGGCTTCCTTGCAGAAATCTCAGCAGCTTTAAAAGCCTCACATGTTCAAGTCTTCCTGTGATCAGACATGTGATTTAATGTTTCTCTGTTTTCTCAAGGCAATAATCACACTTCTTAAACTCAATCAAGCATTTGTTTTGTCAGCACAGTTTAAAACTAGCTCTTTTCCCTGCATTAAATGTGGCTTTTATAAGCAGACACTGGAACATTTGATGCCAAAATAATGAACAAATGCTACAGTTAGTGAAGGAAAAGGGATTATCTAAAAAAAAAAAAAAAAAAAAAAAAAAAAAAAACACAATGAATATGTATATCTTTATCCACGCCGGACACAGAAACTTCACTACAAAACAACAGATCATTTGATTTTGAACTTATCTTAAAATTATACTAGTAAGCAAGAAACATACATACTCTAAACAAGCCATTTGCCGAAAGAACAAACCACACAAAAAAGCAGCTATGCTAAAAATTTAATATTTTAGTGGTTTAGTTAAGATAAAGCCATTTAGCTCCACTTGGTTCAATTTTTTTTCCCCAGCTTTTATTGTCATTACACTGTCGCTAGTACAGCGCAATGAAATGAACTCTCTGCATTTAACCCATGCCCTTGGGGAGCAGTGGGCTGCCACTGAGCAGCGCCTGGGGAGCAGTGTGCGATTAAGGGTCTTTTCTCAGGGACCACGAGTGGCAGTCTGTGGGAGTGGGGCTTGAACTCAGAACGTCAGGATTCAAAGCTCTATACACTAAGCCACCACTCCCTAAATTCTGTAAGAAAACCATAGAGCATCTTTTCAATCAAATTAATAATTAGATCATCAACTAAAATAATAATAGAAAAAAACAAATACCTAAATAACTCAAAATCAGTTTCAGCCCCACAACATTTTATTTATACGTTACCAAAAACCACAAACCATTAAAACCTGAATTGAAACTGAATCATAACCAAAGGCTGATAACTAGTGATGGTGAGATGAAGCCTCATGAAGCATTTAAACCTTTGGCCAAATAATTAAATGATAATTAAATCTCCACAGTTCATGAGGCTTCATGTGAACATGTCCCCACCTACTGGTGTAGTGCAGAACTACAGTTTGTGATAAAATCTGTGATTTTTTTCACAAGTGTTTTTCTTTTTTCCCCGTTTTAAGTTCCTTTGAAATTGTTAACGGTTGATGTGTATAGTAAAATATTTTTTAATTTTTTTTGTTTTTCTTAAATGTAAAATTTCTTAGAACAATCATTTAAGGTGCACAGTTTCTCTGCCATTTTAGTGAAATAAACTCAAGCAGTGAAAGTGTTGGTGCAAATTGGGCAATAATGAGCAAAATGAAAGCTGTTAGTCATTTTAATGCAAACATAATAGTTTTTCCACATTTTTTTGGTTTTAATAGGATTGGAAGTTGTGCTCAACTAAACTTTTGGCTTAACCAACCTAATTTGGCAGCATTTTTACCCAATCTATGTTTTTACTGGGGCAAACCAATACAAATTAGTCTCATTAGCCAAAATACTTTGGCAACTCCTGTGGCTTGCTCATATTTTGATCATTACATTGTTTATTCTAACCAAAACAGTTTTAAGCAACTAGATTAGGTTGTTTTTCCAACCAATCTATTCTTAGAATCTATTCAAACTCTATCCAACTGACAGCACATGTCCTACAAACTCCCACATCTTGACTGAATACTGAAGCTGTTTAAATGTCTGTCAAAATTCTTGCACTTTCTGAACCACTTCCTGAAGCGGTCACATGGTATCACCGTAGCAAGGCCTCGGACGTCATCAATTTTGGCCCATCCTCTAAATGAATCACGCCTCGACTCGAGCTTCAGGGAAACGCCCCCTCCATTACTCGACACAGGCCTCGAAGCATCTCATAAAATCAACGCCCTCCTTAACTAAAATTTTATAAAACATACTTAACTCTTTATTCATTTAATGTTTTCTACCATTAAAACCTACCAGTACTTTGCTGTTGATACACTGAGCAAGAGGAAGCCACTGAAAGACCTCGCTGAACAGCTGGAACATCTGGGCTGTGTATTTGGCTTTGACCTCCCCTTCAAACCCATACATCTGGTTCATGTTGTCCGTCTCATGGTTACCTACAGGTAAATATAAATACTTTTATTATTGTTGACTTCAATATACAAGTCATTATCTAAAAGAAATTCACAACAAACATTGAATCCAATGGTTTTCCGTTTGACACTTAAAGTCAAAATAACTGATGTCAGATTAGCAGGTAATTACAGCTGCTACATCTGCAACCGGAGTGGGATCCGCTCACCTCGAAGCAAGTGGAAGTGGTCTGGGTAAAGCAGCTTGAAGCCAAATAGGGTGAGAATGACCTCAACAGAGAAAGAGCCCCGGTCCACAAAGTCACCATTGAAGAGCTGGAAGGTGTGGTTAAGTAAAGTGAAGCACAGATTATGAGTCTGACATATTTGGCTTTTGTCATTTTAGACCAAATCAGAACTCAGGAGGACATAAATATAGAAACATTATGCTTTTGTGGCTTTTTTTATTATTAGGAAGGATACGTAAGGATTGGTCTCTGAGGGTAAACCGTTCAACTCAAAGATGTTAAGTAGATCGTAGTACTGCCCGTGGGTGTCCCCACATATGGTTAATTTTTCTGTCTGGAAGAGAGAAAAATTATTTACTTTCTGCAGACACCTTATATAAATGTTTTTTTTCTGAACTTAAAGGACCCTGAAATCATTTTACCTCTTTTATCGTGATTTCAACAAGACTTGGTAGCTTTGATAGAACATCCTTTACTTGAACTAATATCTGTGAGAATACAAAACAAAAAGCACAGATGTGAATAAAGTCCAGTAACAGTTACTCTGTATTCTTTAGCATCTATGACCAGGACCTCGTGTTTACCTGATAAGCACATTTTCTATGCAGTTTCTTCTGATCTTTAAACCAATTCATCATGTCTTTCATGAACTGTAACGTCACCTTCCCATCTTCAAGTTTGGGCCCTACGTAGTCGTCCTCGATGGCTGCAACAACAATAACGTTTAGGACAAACTTGTTATTAACTTGCAATGCAGCAAAATCAGCACATGTTGAGTTTAAGATAAAGGGCAAAACAGAAAACGTACTCATGCTTTCGATATCCAGAGAGTCAACAACAGATTTCTTTTTGTCATCACTTGCGATGGCTCTCTCAAACGCCTTCTGTTTCACAATCTTGTTACATTCTTGCCACTTCATTCTTGCATCCTTGTCATTCGGTCGCACTTTTACTACCTGGAGTGACAGGGGGATAAATTAGACAATTCATTTTTCATACAATGTTTAACTTGCATTTGAACGTAGACCTCACAAAGACCAACAGTACAACTTTTTATAAACTGATTAGAAAAAAGTTGTGTCCAGAGCACCAATGAAGACGCTGCAGTTCATATGCTATGCCCTTTGGTGGCGCCGTGACAAAACAAACTGCTACCAAAAAGGCCAGGGATTTGTCCACTCTGGGACTCTTAATTTAATAGTTATAGTTAATGCTTTCCAAACTCACCAGCAGGATAGCTTTAAAGGAAAAGTCTGGTCATATTCATAACTTCTGAAAGTAATTTAAATACTGTTCAATAAATGATAAGTGTTTTTTTTTTTTAAAAGTGTAATTTTCATTTGAATGTGCTTTACTGGAGGCAACCTTGTTTGTCAAAGAACACCACTGCCGCCCGCCGGTTTGTGACGTCACGGTGCGGTACCGGCTGTTGAGCAAGTCCCAATGCTGTTTCTGGTGTTTGTCACAACGCGCTATTATCCAAGTCAGCTTGAAAACATTCTTCTTCGAAATGTTGGCTACATATTACGTTTTTTTTTCTCTGGCCAGAAGTTCATTGGCAAATCCTCCCTCTTCAAGTTGGCAATCCAACGACAAACAGGTGGTGGATCATGAATCGGAAAGGTGAAATAACTCATTTTTGTTTCACTTTTACCTGATGTATTACAACATCCAACTGCCATGCACGTGGGCATTGTCAGTTTAACTATAGCTCTGGTGAATTTCAATGGTGAAGTCCTCTGGAAATCTTCAATAATTGTTGTTGATTGCAGATGTGTCAGCAGTTCCCATTGATTTTGCTTGTAAAGCGGGAAGAATGGCGCTAGGCTTACCACACCGTGACGTAACTGCCGGAAGATGTCAGGAGTGAGGTGCTACTATATTTTGGAAAAAATGGCCGGTCTTAAACTCAGTAATCACGACGAAAATTACTTTTATTTTTTTACTGATTAATGCTAAATTCATTAAATCCCAGCGTATTAGTTTTAGCTCTAGATAATGATCCATTGATTATTGCTTGCGGACTGGACTTTTCCTTTAATAACACACCTTTGCGGTTACACCTTATATTATCCCCATATGGATGAAGTTTTTGTTAAGCATGAGGATAATTTCTGTCAAATATGACAATTGACAAAGAATTAAAATTTTAGAATTCAACTATATTGTCACTACACTGTCACAAGTACAAGGTGACGAAATTAACTCTCTACATTTAACCAATGGGCTGCCATTGTGGGGAGCCCAGGGAGCAGTGTGGGGTTAAGGGTCAGGAACCCAGAGTGGCAGTCCATGGGAGTGGGGCTTGAGCTCAGAACCTCTGAAACCCGAGCGTAATGCCCTAAGCACTATGCCACCCCTCTCCAGTCAGTTATTAGAACTTACTTGTGGCATTAATTAGGCTAAAATATATCTAAAAGCACCACAAAGCCTCAAAAAACTATTAAAAGCAGAAAAGAAAGCAACTGACTTCTATTCAGAAAAGCTTAAAGGCGTACAACACCTTTTCTCACATTTAGGACTATAGCAGACCACAATAAAAACACTAATCATTGGAAAACTTTCAAACGAATGGCTACTTGAATTTCTGAAACAGTGCTAACAAGTAACATTCAATGAGAGACAATTTTGCCGTTCCATCTCTTTAAGGGCTGGTAATATGCATAAAGCAGGATTGCTGCCACGCAGAAGGGAAGAGAGGGTCACACAGAAACCCATGCATACGAGCTTAGAGAAAGTATTTCTCTACACAGCAATAAAGTAAGGTGACCACGGACCCTGCAGACACATTCAAGGCCATGAAAATAAAGAAACCCTGGAACCAAACATGTACAGATCCTGGTTATGAAATGAGAATTTCGGGAAAAACTTGATTTATTTCAATAATTCCATTGAAAAGGTAAAACTTGAATATTACATTAGTTTATTCCCCAGAGTCTTCCTGATGATTGTGCCTACAGAACTAGACAGCGAGCATTTAAAGGTCTTTAAGTTTTTAGAGTGAGATTGCTGATAAGACTGTGGCACCAGGTGTCTATAATATTAGCTGTTTCCATATTATTTCCACAGTATTTCTGATGCAATACTTGAAAATGCACATTAGAAAAAGCTGATTGAAAAGAATCTGCTGGTTGTTGGTTCCACCTCAACATAGGTAACAGGGATTTATGGATCAAATCGCAGTGCGTTTTGTTTTTGTTTTTACTTTTGAAAGTAGAATAAGCCGTCAGCGTCTCTGGGCTCACCAGATTCCCAGAGATGGAACCAGTAAGGAGAATGCCACCACCTCCTCCAGAAGCTACATCTGGATGCTTTCAGCTGTACTTCTGACTATCCATGACCCAGTTTGGGGCCCTGTTGTCCAATGTTTGGGGACGAATCACCTGCTCGCGAAAAATCCTGATCATGCATCTCTAAATTTTAGACCACAGATCAAAGCAAGTATCTACTGGTAGTCATTATATTTGATTTCTCACCGTTTCGTAGTCCTTAAGTGCAGCTTTAAATTTCCCCAGCGCCATGTTGGAAGTTGCTCGGCGGTAATATCCTTTTATGTAGTTCTTGTCTGCCTCCAGGGCCTTCGTAGCATCTGCCAGGGCATATCCATAGCACTCTGTGCGCAGGTATGCCAAGCTTCGGTTGCTGTAGTAGATGGCATTGGATGGATTAAGCTCAAGAGCCTCCGTGTAGTACTTGATAGCATTTTCGTAGTCCTTTTCTGGAAAAAGCATAGAACTCATTGAAATGCTTAACAATGTTTTTAATGTGGAAAATCTAGAAGATTATGCCTTTCTTGATATCTAAAAAAAAAAAACCCCAAAAAAACAAAGTACCGTACACACAGAAATATATTATTGAGGTTCTTATCAAGTTTGAACCATTTAGACCCCTCAGATCACCAGAGACCAAATGACCGGTTTTCTCAGGCCAAAAAAAAAAACAAAACAAAAAAAAACTGAGGAAGTCAGAACTGATCTATAATCTTCAGCTCTAGAACAAAGTCTCACAAAAACCGAAATGTGCAGAAATGGTTGGCTCCTTTAACTGAGGAACAGAAATACCTGTTTATTCATTGCAACCTTTGAGCAAATAGTTTAACAGGTGAATTGTTTACATGACTGAAGTAAAGGACTAAAATAAACTTCTGCAATGTTTTACAAAGATTTGAAGGTCTTTCATACATTTTTATGCAAAGTGGTTTGGATTCCTTTATGTATGTGATGCCAAAACTAAACACCCTTACATGGAATATATTTAGATAAAGAGGAAAAATCCAAGAAATTTTGAGCTTGAATCTATTAAAGGTTGATGTTCTTTAGTCTGAATTCAAGAGCAGAGGAGTACATTTTTTCTGTCCTGTTGTGCCAATGTATTTCTGGGAATCAATGTCCCAGAGCTAGAAGATTGCCCAAAAGATTTGCTTTAACAAGGGAACTGTTATGATTGTTGCCCTAAGGTACTTTGTGTTTATAAGAAAACTGGGCTCTACTGGTGGCCAGTAACTCTTAAGGTGGACCCAGATGAGAGCCCAGGGGTGAAAAGTCTGAAGACAGCCCCTAGTGGGGACCCCAAAGGGCCAGGAGGCTCAGGCCGGGCAGCCTCCAGGAATCAGACAGTGCCCAACAGAGCCCAATCATGTACTTAGAGAGTCATCAGCTCATCAGCAGACACAGGCACTTCCCATCACCGAGGAGCATAAGAGGAGGGAGGAGACAGGCCCTGCTCATGCTAGAGAGCAATAATCTAAGTAGATGTGGGTGCTATTCCAGGAATGCTGCACAACATGTCATCCCATTATCTGTGTGTGCATCAGTCCTATAGCAAATTACCATTTTAAATGCATAATCATTGGCTGATATATTTTAGGTGTTATACACTACATTAGCATTATGCATGCCAATATGGAATTCAGCCAGTTGGGATGCAGTCTCTTAGTAGAGGACGCCAAAAAAATAGGATTGGCACAAACAATAAGGACCCCAATGTGTGGAAGCAATGATTAAAAAGGAGGAAAATAAGCATATATCCCATATGAGAGCATTTCTGCAATATTTACAACTAGTGTCGCCATCTCCTGATTTCCTCACAATAAACAGCCCAATTTTTCTGTTTTATATCAGAGGTATTTAAGGTCCATGGTCCAAAGTGACTAAAACTAAACCTTTTTTTTTAACTTAGAGTTTAAAGAGATAGGTGCATTTTGATCTTCCCTTTTTGTTTTTTGATTACTAACCCCAAGTTATTTAAAAATGAATGACAATAGCAGACAATATGCATTCAGACAACCTTTTCAAATTAAGGATATGCCTGCTTCAGATTTTTTTTTATTATTATTATTTTTTTTTTGCTTTGACAACATATCCATGTCACAGTGTTGGGCTCTCGCTGTTTAAGCTGACACTTCAATTCCACCTGAGAAGATATCTAAATAAACGTTCACTGTTGACACTATACATGACTATTCCCAAAATAGTAAATAGGTCATCTATACAGGGTTAACTGTATGTCTCCAACATACATGAAGGCTTTTAGCAAAATACACTTAAACTGAACTGGGGGAATTGAATAATTGGAACTTAGCTGTTTTGCTAGAATTAATAGTTGTATATTTGTCATCTTTCTACTTAAAAAAAAAAAAAAAACAGCAAAAAAGTTTAGTTGCAGTCCAGCAAATTTTGCACAAAATTCTTTTAAATGCTGTAGTTAAAAATATCTAATCTTCTGTGCTATATAGCTGAAAATATAGCCCAATATAAACCTTACATATCAGTCAATTTAGATTATTTTCATTTCAACCCCTTCAAAGAAGGATCAGGAGAAAACAGGTTGGAATTAAATTATAACCAAAACCGTATTTTAAAGTTAACCTTTAAAAAAAATAAAGTTCAGCCCTACTTCCAAAGGTTGGCTGTGTAAATTTTAGGGCCTTAACCATTTGCTCTGCATACACCTCCCAGAATGCCAAGTTCTGGATCAGAAATCACATTGTGGAATATTCTACAGAATGCATTTTCTATTGATATTAATAAGGTGTGTAACACTACCTATATCGATAATGTTTTTATTCCAAGTCCTATTAGGATGTCGTTTTTGAACATATTCCTTGAAAGTCATGGTATAAAGTAGTTTTATGTGTTTGTTGAGGGGATCTTTTAAGTGTAGGTTGTTCTGGGAATTTCTATGGTGCTTTATAAAAATTAGTTGATCAAAGGTTAACAAAAAACAACAACAACAACCAAAAAAACACTCTTGATAACAGTGAAACTGGTGTCAGCATAAAACTAAGAATTATAATCAGTAAAATGATGAATGGAAAGGTTAAAGATTTCAAGAGGAATAGTGAATTACAGCTTAAAAACAAATCCCATGATAAAACAAGTCAGTCTGAAGTTAAAGGGATAGTGCAGCAATACTCAGTTTTAATCTCTGGGAATGAGGACTTTGACTTGCATTGTCAATAACTATTGACAGTTTGGATTTCAAGTCTGTCTAACTAAAGTTCAAAGTCAAAACAACATGGTTAGCATACCTAACGTGCTAATTCAAAGGATTAACATATCCTTCACCAACTGGAGGCAGGGTATCGAGTGTGTTGGTTTAAGTTAAGAAGGCTCAACAACTCCCAGCTTTAAACACGCGATGACTAACTAAGAACATTCTAGGAGCTTTGCCTCAACAACACAACAACACCGCCTCTATTCACTCTAGTGCCATATAAAAACCTCAGTCAGAGGTTTACACCACACCTCCGCAGGTTCCAAATCAGATCCGGCGGCGGCGTGTTTCAGAGAGCACGCTGACAGCTGCGTAGCTAATTGCTAACCGCTGCTGGAATGAATGGAGTTTAGTGTTAGCATCAGCTTTGCGTAATAGTTGAACCTGCCTGTGACTGCGAAGCGACGAGAACTTGTATCCCAAAATAATTACTGACGGCGTGATAGTCAGTGTCCTTCTGTTGTAATAAACGCCATACTTGACAGATTCTCTGAATTACCTTTGAAGAACTTATTTGCCTTCTCCTTGAGTAGCTCTGCTTCATTCGTTACCTCCGCCATCTTCTTCTCACTGCCGTAATACGGTAGTCAATGGTCGCAAAGAGCTTCCTCCTCTTTTTCTTTGTCTTCTTCTTGATCTGTATTGGCGGTTTACCGATAATTCATTACGTTACTGCCACCTACCAATAAGGAGTATGAACATTATACTAATTAACCCAGTGTGAAGTTCTTTAAAAACTTTTTTTTTTCACTTTGTGTGTGTCCAAAACTATCTCAGCTGTTCAAAGAAAGACAGCATAAATAAATATAAATCAAATAGTGAGGGTCCATAAGCTTTTTATCAAAAAAATATTTTAAAAAAGGGTCTGAAACCCAAGGTCTATTTGTTTAAAATGCTGGAGATCTTATTTGTATCAAATATCTACTTTTTTTTGGACTTAATTGAAGCGTACATGCTTCGTTATTTTGACTTTACTTAGTTTTATACAGCACAATTTACAACAAATGTTTTTTTCAGCACTTTACAAGATAATCAAGTCTATACTTTAAGATTTAAATAAGAATAACCCATTCAAAATGGTTAAAATTCCACTGCATATATGTTCCAAAGGGATCCTGGTGATAATACATTTCAGTCACATTATAGAAGTCACGTCAAGCAAGCATGAAGGGAAAGTGGGGAAAAAAGAAGATTATCTAGTTCAGAGACAGACTGTGAATTTAAGATAACTCAGACAAAAATACAGGATCATTGTTCTATGAACTACAGAGATAAAGCTATCTTAAAAAACAAAGTAATGGTAGAAAACAGAAAAATATTGATGTTTGACTTAAGTTAAATTGTTATTAAACTTCATACAGAAACTGTATATATTATGGTCAAAATATGACATCAGCCTTTCTCTCTCCCCCATATGCTTTATTGAGTAGGACACTATTATGCAAAATAGTTATGTGTCAACACTGTTTCTAAAATAAATGGCTGAAATATTTGGCCAAATAAAATTACAAATCCATGTTTTATATATATATATATATATATATATATATATATATATATATATATATAT
>NW_015151959.1:86322-95940 GCF_000732505.1 Cyprinodon variegatus | reverse complement strand
TGTGTGTGTGTGTGTGTGTGTGTGTGTGTGTGTGTGTGTGTGTGTGTGTGTGCGTGTGTGTGTGTTTGTCATGTGGTTCTTCTGCATGTTGAAACTTTTATCTGTTTCCACTAACCTTTTCAGAACCAACTTACCTAATAAGGGAAAAACCCTATACACCTATACAGGTTTAAAGCTATGTTGTGAAATGGGTTTTTGTTAAGCTTAGGGTAGGGATTTATGGTTAAGGTCAGGCTAAGTGTTTTGTGTGAGAACTGAGAACAGGAAATAATTTTGCTGACATATTATTTTTTTGTTTTGAGGCCTCCCTTTTTTACCACCAGGGGTCAGTACATACCATATAACCGCATAACAATGCTACAATACCTTTTACTTTAAAGCTCCTTACATAACACTCAAGTACTGCAAAAGACAAAAACAACAAAAGGACAGTCAACAAAAAAAGAAACCTAAAGATAACAATAATTACAGAAAACATGCATATCTTATAAGGTATATGAGGCAGGTTTCAAACTAAAGAAGGGAAAGAAGACAGAGAGATAAAAAGAGAGGGAAGAAATGCGAAGGTGGAGGAGCTGGGACAACAGAGGTGGGCAATGCTGTGGATGGCCTTCAGGAAGGAGGAGTAATTTAGTTGGATTCTGGGTTTGATTAGGACAAGTGAAATTGTTGTAGATATTTTTTTGAAGTTTAAGACAGAGCTAGGATGTTGTTCTATTTTATTAAAACATTTTTGTAAAACAGGAGTTGATTGTTAAGAAAAGGAGGGTATTGATGTTGCTTGTATTTTGCAGGTGATGTACAGCTGGGTATCATCTATCTAGCAGGAAAACTAGAAATACAAGTGATAAAACCCAGGAAAGGAGCCCTGTGGCACCCCAGAAGTGAAAGTAGAGGAGTGTGAAGGTTTTTGTTCGAATGAACTGAGAGTAGCCAGGTAAGTACCTATCTGTGATGTCAATAGATGGGGAGTGGGTGGAGTGGGGGTGGAGTGAGATGTTGTCAAAGGTCAAACTCAGATCATTGAAGATGAGGAGACCATAGTCACCTGCCAGAAGGAGGGTGTTGGTGATTCTAATTGGGGATGTTTTGTTGCCATGGCAGGGGCAAAAGCCTGGCCTGGAACTACTCATAATAGCTGTTGGTGGTTAGATAGGAGATAGGAGACAATTGTTTTTTTTAAGGATTCCCAAGATAAATGGAAGGTTGCATATGGGGAATATTAGGGTCAGAGCAAGTTATCTTGCAACTTTGAAAGGAGTGGGAGCAGGTCCAGTTGTCAGGGAGGAAACGAAAGACAGGACCTGAAAAGGACTGTGGAGAGGATGGAGGAGGCAGAGGATTTACAATCATGGAAAATAATTAGACCACCTATTCGTGTTCTGGAGGAGTATTACATGAAGAATACAATACCCTTGAGGTGGTGGTCACATGAAGAAAGGAAATAGGAAATGGCTGTTTAAGGGTCGGGGTGGGGGTGGAACAACAGTGTTGAGGTGCTGATGCATGATGAAATTTTTTTCATTGAAAAGGTGTCAAGTAGATTAAGTGGTCAATATAATAAAGATGGAGAGAAATACGTTTTGAAGGTTTGACTACCTTGACTATTGTTATTGTAAGCACAAAAAATGGTGTTCATGGCTCTGGAGCAGCTTGATAAACTTGAAGATATTAAACGGACAACCAACTATAGGGACAAGAAGAGCAACACGTGGAATAAAAGAAAAAAGCTATTGGGTTTCTTGCATGGAGCAGAAAAACAGGAGATTACATCAAAAAGCAACTTAAATACTACGAGAGAATGGAGAGGAAGGCAGGACAACTAGATGAAGGAAATTAGGTGAGATTGAACAACAGCTGGTGTGGACTAAGGCAGGGATCTAGCTAACTAGGAGGAACAAAGCAGACAGAAAACTTAGAAACCCAAGGAAAAGTCTAACAGAATTATCCAAATGTTATAAAGCATAAGTTCAAACAAAGAATGATTGACTAATGGACAACCTAAGAAAAACCAAAATTCTGGAGAACATAAACAACAAAAGAAAAAAACACAAATGTCTACATTAGTAAATGATGGTTCTGTGAATGTCCACCTAGGTGTTTAGCTTGCTTTTCCTTGAGGGCCCCCATTCTTCCTCACTGTCATGATTTTCTTAAGGGATCTGACCCACATGCAGTAAACCACTCAGAGAACCAGGGTAAATTTTGAACAGGTTTATTGATGAAACCAGCGGGGTAAGATTCAGGAAACACAGTGAACTAGTGAACCGGAACTGGAAGAGGGAAGTATCAGTGGTTAGTTCAGGATCCGTGGGAACTTTGAATGATGGCTTTAGAGAGACAGAGAATATGGGACTCACGTTAGTGGAGAAAAACTTTCCTCCCAAAATCCAGTCAGTGTGGGTTTTTCCAGAGGTTGATACTCGTTGGAGGGCGGACAGGTATACACTAAGTTGGACCCAGAGGAGCTATTGAGCGGACTTTCACTTGGGAATCCAGGAATCCAGGAGGAGTTGAACTGAGCTTGTGTAGGTTAATCCCCTGCTCAGTTTGAGACTCAAACAATCCTTCCAGGGGGAGAAGGCCAAACATCCAGCTTGCAGGAATGCTTCCTGCCGAACAGGGAAAGACAAAAACAGGTTAGGCTCAGCGAAAAACAAAGACTAAGTTAGACTCAGCAAAACTCAGCTTGGCTAGAGTACCCAAAACTGGCAAACCCTCTGGACCGAGGTAGTGACAGTCCATGGCTCAAATAGTCCTCAGTGATTAGTCAACCAGCCGCAGGTGTGTGAGAGGACCAACGAGGTCAGGGCGCTACCTGGTGGTGGAGGGAGAGAAGACACAAAAAACACAACCTACACAGCTGGATTCCTAACACTCATTTATACTAGGACCTGCAACTCAAGTTAATCTGGGGTATAGACCTGGAGAGGCTGATAAAGCAAGATATAAAATGCACGAAGAGATTGAGTAAAGAGTGCAGAATGTCATGAAAAGTAGCTACTAGGCCAGAGGTGGGCAATTCCAGTTCCTGAGGGCCTGTATCAAGCAATTTTTAGATGTGTCCGTGGTCCAACACACCTGAATCAAGTAATACGATTTTTAAGGGGACTCTGGAGAAGCTGACCGCATACTGAAGAGGTAATTCAGCCAATTGATTCTGGTGTTTTGGTCCCAGGACAAATCTAAAAGTTGCAGGATACCAGCCCTCAGAAATTGGAATTGTCCACCCCAGTACTGGGCTGTCTGATGTGGAGGAATGGTTTGGATATTTCTGTAAGTGAAAATGCAAGATTTGTCAATGGTGGAGGGAAATCCAATCTGGGAGCCAATGAGAGGAGAAAAGCATCACGAATAGGGGAACAGGCCATATGACATGTTGTCAGTAGTGATGCAGAGGAAGCAGATTAATTTCAAGGTGTGCCTTTTGACTTACAATGGAAAGTTTGAAAATGAATATAGCCAAGGGTGTCATAGCATTTGAAAGCTCCTTTGTCCGTGGATGGAAGGAGGAAGTTTCGAACAAGTGTAGCTAGATGAGAGTTGTTCCACAAGAGAAGAACTCTTTGTGTGGTTTAGGAGAACAGTAGACTTTGGCATTTCTGATCAGTAAGGAATGGGGCAGCAAGCAATGCTTTCCGTAGAACAGACTCAAAGAAGAGAAACTGAAACACTTGCCCACTTCTCACAGTAGATAATCATGTGCTGGCTATCTCTTTGTGGTCAACACCCCAACCAGAGATCTGAGGAGGACGGTGAGTAATGGACCAGATGGAGTTCATGGATGAGGACTATAAGTACGACATTCACTCATGATGAGATTATTTATAGTCCAACAATCTCTTTAGAAATATCCATGAAATAAAGCAGTATAATCTTTTAGTCATTCATATAAAGTAAACCACATTCACAGGAGGCTTCCAAGAAAAGATTTAGGCATGACACATGCTGCCGTAATTGTTCGAGTGTGTTATGTGTGGATCATTAGATGCTGATTATTATAATGGTTCATGTAAAGGGAATTCTTCCCAGGTATGTCTGGAATTATGACTTTGCCTTTTTCTCAAGTATGCACTTAAAGGACCACTTTCTGCTGGTAAATATCACGGTTTGTGTCGCACAGGGGTGCAGCTTCACTCTCAGTTTCCTTTTGTTCCAACAGCCTCCAATGCTGTAAGATGCTGGAGTGGAAATTTCCTGTGGTGAGTGGTAGCCTTCTGTTAGCCACAAATAAAGCAGGAAAGGGGACATGGCACAGGTGCACAACTTTACTCACCCATACATGGCATCTGACGCACATCCAGTCTCTCATTACTAGTTTGCAAAAACATCACGCAAACTTAAAAAGGAACGCATTCAAGCCAGGAAAAGCTTTTTCTTTGCCCCAGATATTGTTGTCAAACACTGTGGCGTCAGGATCCAGACATGCCCTCTGCGGCAGACAGCCCTCTGATTTGGGTTTTGTGGCTTTGGTATATTTTTACGATTAGGGTTAGAAGTTCAAGCGATGCACTCAGGACCAGTGTGTGTCACAGAGGATGCAGTCCAGTCCAGTCTCGTCTTGTGACTCATGAGTGAGATCCCCGCAGTGAGGAGTAAACGGCTAAAACTTGAGTGACTCACTGCCATCCCTTTCATATAATACTTACCTCAGAGAGTGGGTTCACTTTCTCTTGCTGCGAGTGGCACTGACTTGTCACTCTCTCTGAGCCATACAGCTTGTAATTCTGTGATGGTTTTATAGCAGTGCTTGAGGGAGGTGGTGGGAAGAAGGAAAACACAACAAGGCTGAGTGGGAGCGAGCTGACGTTACAGTCTCAGTAAACGCAGACAGTGAGTGGGTGAGACGGTGTGGGAAGGGAGAGTGGCAAAGGAAATTTGGCTTGCTGAGAGGGAGCCTGAGGGCCGGGGAGTGCTGTCCTCACGAGTGTACGATGCATGAGCCTTGGGGGGGGATCCTAGGAAAGTTAAAACAAACACAAACGGAGGAACAGGGAGATATACGAGCAACCAGAGAAAAAAAGAAGGATGAAGGTCAGGGGAATGTGAGTGAAATTCCAGGGCTGCAAACCAATGAATGATGAGGTCTCAGAGTGCTTGAAGGATATGGTTACACAGGGTTGTTCCAGACCTTTTTTACTATTTATTATCTTCCAGCTTTTACAGTACATATAGTACAGAGGTATTCATGACCCTTGAACTCTTCCACATTTTTTCATGTTAGTAACTGAAACAGAATTGTGCAGGGTTATGAAATGAAAATGACACATGGTTATCATTCTGAGAAGTGCGGAGTGCTTTTGTATTCATCTTTCTTTACTTTGATTTAATTAAATAAAATAATGATTTAATGCCACTGTAATACCTGGATAGAATCTGGCGACCTGAAATTCAGCCAACACATGCAATAAGCGTTTAAAGAATGTATTTTTCAGTAAATTGTTGTTGCAGGAACAGGAAGTGACTTAAACTAGAATCGCTGTGGAGAGGAAAACAGGGCTAGTGGCTGAGAGCAACTCAGTGGTGTTTGGGAAGCACCCAATGAAAGCCACTTACTTCCTCAGAAGCAGAAATGTTGCACTGGCTCAGATGATTGATTCCATAATTTGACAGAACAATCCGGAGAAGGGCAGAGGAAAGCAGACATGGTCATGAGAATGTCCAAAGATCAGATTCAAATCCGCAATTCTAAATTGATCTAGCCTAAAGTTGGGAACTCTTGAGTTTTCGTTTCACAACGTCTGCAATAAATTAGTTCAATCAACTCTAAGTGAGATTTTAATGAAGACATAAAAAATAGGAGAATGTGCTTAAAAGACCAAGAAACAGGACTACAGCTGCAAAGAAGAGGAAGATGGCAAAGCAGAAGATTGTTGCTCAAGTTAATACGTACATTTATTTGAAGTTTACTATGGAAGGCTGTTTTTACATTTAATAAAAACACTCTCCTCCTTGTTGTCCCATTTGTAGATCACTAAAATAAGATTCTTCCTGATCAAAATCTCATTCATAGACTGAACTATGCTATTATATTTCCTAAAAAACATTTTTTGCAGCAGAAACTGAATTTCAGAAAGCAAAAACACAAAATTATTCTTGTAAGAATTAAGCTTTATATACCTAGCCTGTTGTGACCATGATAACATTACGGGTCTATTTCTTGAATGGTAGTGGATCAATGTATCCATTTAGATAAAAATCCTCTGGCAGAAATTGAGGATGAAATCTAAAAACGTTCTAATAGATAGGATCTATGCATTTTCCAATGGGGATCCTTTTCAGTTTGATTTTGTCTGCTTTTACACAGTAAATACTAAGTGGCTGTTTGCAGCCGCGCTTCAGATGTCATCATCCCAATATAAGGCCGTTATTAGGGGCTATCAGTTCCATAGAATGGCTCCAGATTGTGCCAGTATGCTCAGTAGGTTGTTATCACTGAGTAAATCCTAATACAAACCCTAAGGTAATCCCCCGCCCCCCCCCGCAGAATCGATTAATCTATATATATGTGTAATCTGAAAATTATTTCAGTAGTTCTTTATGTAGCTACTGTAAAAATGAATAAATAATACAATGATCCACATCTCGCTTATAATAAACAAACCAAAAACAAATAAATCTCATATAATGTCAACTGAGTTGTAGAATTACCCTCTGATAAATAGGCCTATTCAATTCTCTGTGAAAAAATGACAATCATTCTTTCATAAGATCCTTGTCAAACGATCAAGCGATGTTTGTGTTTAAAACCTAATGTGTCTAACGGATCTAGTGATTGTGTTCTTTTTAATGCAAAAACTACGACAAAATCTAATTAAATCCGAATATAATATAACATGATTGGCTGTAAGGAGACCCAGGACACAGGACACTCTGACTTTACTGAACAAAACCTGCTGTCGACTAAGGTTAGCCGTGGTGAGAATGTTACCACGGTGACTAAAACAGAGGTTGAGTAAACTCTTTGTGAAACGGAAAACTCAAAGTTTCCCACATTTCAGGTTTAGAAAATGTTGAGTTTTCCGTAAACCTGCTTAGTGAAACGGACCCCAGAACCCAACAGAAGTATGCAACAGGGGGATGGCAGACGGCAGAAAAACAGGAACAAGACAGCTTTCAAGAATCTGGCAGTTACCCACTAAGAGACCCGGGAATATCTATTGTTCCTCCCAGCTGCAGTGGCTCCTGGTTATTTGAGCTGCCGTAGCTTTAACCGCTCAAAGCTTGTTTCTAGTGCAGCAGAGGGAGCAGGTAGTGACATCATGGGACTGGACACAGCAGCTTCATTGGCAGAAACAGAAATTAATTATCACAGCCACAGCGGTTTGCTTGAGAACATTAGTGAATAAACAGCATAATAAAGATCAGAAATCAACATGTCGGAGAAACTGTTAAAAGCTGTTGGTCATTTACTCAACATAGCTGTACTTTATGGAATATTGTTTTGAGAAACACATAGGACAAAAACCACCCTGCAGAATAGTTCTTGTCAGATAAAACAGAAACTAAATATATCGCCCTCCCCTTTGAAAAGCTGTGTGGACAATGATATTTCTAATATTGCAACAGTCTGGTAAAGTAAGAAAAATGGCAAATAAACCAACCAATGCTAAGCTAATCTATCACTAACCTGAAAGGCAACAGAAAGTTTGCACAACTCACTATTCCAACTCGCTACAGAGGCATGTAGGAAATGGAGCATTTTTCGATACCCCACAGAGGTAGAGATACCAGTGATATCATAATATTTTTTTTGAGCCAACGATCACAATAATTAAAAATTCAAATGCGGTAAAATGATTAAACATGAGGAGAGAACAAACAGGTGGACAGAAAATCAGGATTTTCACAAAAGGGCAGTAAATTGTCTAAACCATGCCTGGGACATGTAGACAGCACTATAAAGCATTTATTCAAGGTTGATTTTGCCAGGTAGTTGTTCTTAAAGGCTGCATAACACTTGAGACTAGAACAGAGGTTAAAAAACTCTTATTAACATGCTTTGCTGTAAATGGTTCCAGAGCTGTCCTGGAACCATTTAGACTAAAGAATAATCCAGTGTAAGAATCACAAAGTCAGAGTTCATAATTTCAATTTACAGCCTTTTCTGTCACTTTTCAAATGATAAAAAAACATGAATGTTAATTTTCTATTACATAAAATCCCAATATAATAAAGTTTGTAGTTGCAGCAAAATGAGAAAAATACTATATTTCTGAGGACTTTTGTTTTTCCATTGTCAGTAAGAAGAAAACTTCTAACTTCCAGCACCGACTCTTGAAATGTTTCTACTTATTGCCAGAAATAGTCCTCTGCCCCCTCTGACCAAGTAATTCACTAATGAGCGCTCGACTTCATGGAATCTGTGGGGGGTTGCACTTATCTGAACCACATGTTTTTCTAAGAGGCAGGGCAGGGATTTTTAAACCCAAACGAAAGATAAATTGTGAATTAAAAAAAAAAGGAGTCCCACCCTTTCTGCACATTTTCGTTCATGTTGTATGTGCTGTTTCAAAAGTAATCCCCCCTTTTTTTTGTTTTTTTTAAATCCCCTTTTACGCTGAATTGTTTCTGACTCACAAATTGCAGCAATTGCACAAGCTCTGAGGTATTACAAAATCTAACCTCTGGGTTCCAACGAATCCTCCTGCTGATTGGTTTAGCCATCAGCTAGTATTAACATGAGATACTGTGAGTTCAGTCAGGAGAATGTGGAGCTGGAAACTTTATGTCAGTGGAAAAAGAAATGTGATGCATACCTGCTGCTGTTTTACCTTTCCACATTAAGAGCTGTTTTTCCTCTGTGTTTCTTGGCCTTGGAAGCAGAGTGGTTAGGGTGGGGACTGGATGAGCGTATAGAATGCATTCATGTTTATATTTTGTTCAGCTTCTGTTTACATTTCTTGAAGAGCTGTTCGAGGTATAAAATAAGATTGTTACCTTAAGTTCATCCAATAAAAGCTGCTACAATTTGCTCTTTGGACCTTAAATTATGTCCCTTAAATAAATCTTGACCCATCTCTTTTTTCTACTCAATGCCTTATTTAGGTTTAATATATCATTTCTGTTAGAAACTTATATCTGAGCTTTAAGCATAACACAAAAATATCGCTGAAACAATCAATTATTGAAATAATTGTCAAATAATTCGGTAATCCATTAATTGTTTACTGGAGTATAGAGACTCTAAAACATGCTTTTAGCTGACAGAGCAACACACTTGGAGCAGCAATTATACCAAGATTGTAAAAAATATGAAACATTTGCATTTAAGATAAAACAAAATGCTTTCATCCATTAATATGCTCTAAAGAGAACTCCTTCAGTGGAAAATTTCCAGTTAAATTTTCGTAAGAAAAAAATTACTTTAAGAGGCTATACAATTATTAATTGAAAAATAATTCGACAGATTAATGGATTTGTAAAATAATCGTTAGGCAAGGCAAGGCAAATTTATTTGTATAGCACAATTCAGTACAAAGACAATGCAAAGTGCTTTACATGATTAAAATACAGGAAGATAAAACAGAATCAAAGCAAGTAGGAAAAAAAAAGACGGGAGGTGGTAAGCTGAGAGTGTCTGAAATGCCCAACTATCGTAGATGCAGATGGAAACAC
>NW_015151959.1:84910-86077 GCF_000732505.1 Cyprinodon variegatus | reverse complement strand
ATCAAACACAAAGGAAAAGAGGACCAAAATGACAAGCAATTGACTTTTAATAAAACAGGCAAAACATTTTGTTATTACAAATGAATTATCTGAGCGTTTTCTTACTAAGCATGTTCTTTGACAGAAAGCTGAATGTTACATGCACAAAGATGGTTTCTCACAGATCTTTCCTACCAGTACAATTCTATAATTCTCTTACTCCAATATATTTTTTCTTCTTGCAAATTTCTCCTTACTCCACAATCACGTTTTCTTGATGATTGTTACCCTTCTGTGTATCTGGATATGATTCTATTCTATTCTAATTTTCAGAACTTTTCCAAAGATATGTGCAAAAGAGTATCTATCTATAAGAGCATATTTATCCCAGCATCTAGTGTGTGTCTTATTTCTTTTAGCAGAAATATCCCTGCTGGTCTATCATAAAGGTAGCAAACAGTGCTTTCCACCCTTGTGCCTGCCAAAGATTTAGTACCACATATAATAAAAGGGATTGGGAAGTAAAAGAAATATTGAAAATCTTATCCTTGGAAAATTAAAATCTGCAGAACAACCATTAAACTCTATGCACGTGATTCCATTTGAGTGAAGGTGGAAGGAATTTTCTGTCCAACCACTGAAAGTCCAAATATATGTGTTGTGCTAAATGGTTTAAACTGGAAAGTGTCACGGTTTTCTGAAGCTGTTTTACCCACATACAGAAAACACTGAGGAAACAGGAGAAAGTTAAACAGTTTATTTACACAGAATGGTCATATTGCAAATTGACTTCTGGGAACCAGGAACGGGAATGGTAGGGGTCACTGAAAGATGGACAGGAAAGTTAGACATATTAAACTGAATGGAAGGAAATCTGACTTGTAGAGAGAGCTTACTTGGAGGTTGGGGTTTATCCGCCAGGAGAGAGGATGAGTCGGTCCAGGAAATTATGTGATTCTATGTACTGAAGGAGTCTGTCGTGGAAGCGAAGGAATCCAGGTGAGCACAGAGGAGAGCTGATCTGGTCAAAAGGAGCAGTGACTTTAAAGGTGCTCAGGGCTGCCAGCTGGAAAAAGCACCAAAGGCCTTACCTTGAGCTTTGTGGATGTCTGAAGAACTCAGAAACTTTCTCATAAGCTTGAACCTTGGGAACATTAGTCCACAAAGGTTAACACTTTGGCACTGAAG
>NW_015151959.1:82143-83576 GCF_000732505.1 Cyprinodon variegatus | reverse complement strand
TGCTTTTTTTTTTTTTTTTTTTTTTTTTTTTGTTTCCCGGGAGTGAGAATGCTTAAAATTGTTGTACTGTTCTTTTTTCATGGTGCAACATACCCACCACTTTGCTAAACCATGAGGTGTGCTTGCGGTTGCATGTTTCTCATTTTTACACCAAATTAAAGCTATGTCATTGTGAACAAACTATTTTTTATTCTTGTGTCATCTAACCATAAAACAACGGATCAGATGCCTTGATGTTTCAGATGTCAAGAAGGATTTTATGTTTCTTTCTTAGAGTAGGGCCCTCCACCATGTTATCATTTGTGGGACCCAGAAGCAGCAGCTCTGTTGGACTCTGTGCTTTAAGATAAAACCACTGGTATTGTCCATGTCCCGTAATTAATTTGTAATTAATTTTTCCTCTTACATCATTTTTTTTATTTTACATTGTGGCCAGTGGAGGTGGAACATATCTAGTTCTGTAGTTTTGTGATACGCAGGTATATAACATATCAGCCTTTCATGATGAAGGAGGGAGAAGGACAGTTATTTAATGTAAATATCCTGCTAAACATCTACAAGCGTTTAGCTGATGTTAACCATCTGAAAACTATGGTGATTTCCTGTTGCCTGGTCTGGTTGATAAAGCTCCCTGAGCTTTCTGGCTTAGTTGTTTGGCGTCTGTGATATTTACAGACACACAATAGGCTTTATAAATGTTAGATTATGGTTTATTTTGGTTTAATGTTCCTTGAAAACTAAAAACGAAACACATCAAAATCATAAATGCAATCATGCTCTGTTTCAGACAGCACCTAGCAGGACAGCATCACTAATGATGTGATTCTGAGCATTGAGCAAGAATAACTCAGTAGTTGTATCCAGCAGAAAGCTATCCTATTTTACTCACCAAGGTCAATAATCAATCATTAATTTGAACTATTCAGTTAACAAACCTTTCTGAAAAAACTAAAGGGGAAAAACTGGGTAACGGTATCAGAAGCCTTCTCCCTCTCTCCTCTATCTCCTTCCTTTCCGTTCTTTTTTGAAACCCAGACTTTGGGGTGCTGCATTTTTCAGCCACGGACATTTTTACTACACTGCTGCTTATTTACACAGGACAGATGTGGAGACCTGATGCGATGCAGGACCTGAGCACCAAACCATTTATTGCAATTTCACGGGAGGGGTGTGTCAATATATTCATGCTTTGTTTCGCTGTTTACTGCTGAAAAATGAGGGAGAACATGAAGATTATGTATTTTAGTGCTGGATTTTCTTTTCATATTTGAAAAATATAGTGGGACACATCTTAGGCGGAAAGATATGTGCATGGCACCTAACCCTTTTGTTGAATTCATGGGGCTAAAGTGGCGTTGGATGTAGGAGTTTACCTTAAAATTGAAGGGTTGACGGTTCAAGCCCTGGCTCTGGTTTTCAGTGTCTATGTGTCC
>NW_015151959.1:60402-82133 GCF_000732505.1 Cyprinodon variegatus | reverse complement strand
TGTGTGTGAATGTAGTAAAAAGCGCTTTGGTCAAGTCTCATGACTTGACCAAAATCGCTATATAAGTACAGGAATTTACCATTTAATAATGTTTAAAGATAACCAGATACTATGCTTAAATGTCAGTTTCTCTATTTATCAACTTAAGGAGAGTATTTTCAGTTTTTATCCCATTTTTGTCACGAGGCACTTAAATCGTGAACTAAAAAGCTTCTTTTCTTTTCTTTTCCTTTCCAAGATGTAGACATGTGTGACGCTTGAACAGATATAGTAAGAATAATTGTGTTAGCCTCTGAAACCATGACTCCATGGCTGACTCTGGGGCCACACACAGTCTGACTCCAATTGATTCTTTATGGTGAAAATGCGATGCAGACATGTAGACGTTTTTTTTGATTGTTTAACTTCAAGCAGCTCTCTTATCCAACTGACTGGCACCACAGGAAATAAAAAAAAGGACCGGGTAAACAGATAATTAGATGAAATAAAAGCAAATTACAGTGGGAAGTGAAAACAGCTCACATTCCTTAAAAGTTAGATAAGGATAGAAAACCATCTTGCTGGATGAGCTCATCTTTCAGCAGAATTTTTGCCTTATTTGGGCTGTGCATGTAAATAACTATCTTACATTTCCAACCTCCTTTTCCCCCCTTTCTTTTGTTTTATTTCCATGTGCCATCAATCAAGATGTTCCTATTCACCAATTCCCCCCAATTCATCCTAATTCTTTTTAAACACACCACTTACACCTTTAAATCTTGTTTAGCCATCATTCTCAGGGCTACATGCCTTTTGCGTATCCTCCCTGGCCAATTTTGTTCTTTTTTTCCAGCAGCAGTTTAGTGTTTGATGTGTGCTGGGCACGAGAACAAGTGATGGGATACACACCCCAAACAGGAAATGAGAAATTCAGGCAAACAGACTGGTGCCTGTGTGGTTCACAGAGAAAGACAGAAAGTTTCATGAAGGATAACAGACAGACAGAATGGAGGATGTGAAATAGACGCATGAATCAAGAGGGTGTAGATGTTGAAAAGGTTGCTGTTTGTGAGCACAAGGGAAGAAGGATTGGGGATGTCCTGGATTTATTAATATAGCTGGCCACCCATGATGAGGCTCTTCAATTTCCTGTGACAACAAACACCTCAATTAATCCAAGAATGACAGTTTTATATGACCTCACCTTATTTTTTCCAAATAATATGTCCACTGCTTAGAAAAGTGTTCATCCCACCTAAATTTTTCCTCATTATGTTAACGCATTATGTCAGGTTAAAAGTGCCCACCTTAATGTATTTCGATTAAATTTTTCATGGTAGGGGCCAAAATCCAGATGTATACTGAAATAACATGTAGATGCAGCCCTTTTTCAAAATGCTTGAGTCAGACTGGCTCTTAATTTCTCCTCAGCAGAACTGGATGGCATGTTAATAAGGGATTTTGCCATTTACTTAAGGGGTTTTGGAAAAAATAAGTTGGAATAAGCTCTTAAAAACAAAGTTTGGCACTCTTGTAATAATATTAACACAGTGCTGTACATAAGTGTGGATTAAAAAAACATATTTTTTTTTCTTATTTACAAATAAAAATCTGAAAAGTGTTGTATGCATTCGTTTTAGCACCCTTTAATCTAACTCTCCTCATAAAATCTGGTAAGACATACAGCCTTCAGAAGTTGCTAATCATTATATGGAATCTTACCTTGCAAGAAAGATGAATAGTCATGAGATTTGTGAATTTAGAAAGTCAAGAAGATACATCTTTTCAGAAGTCAATAGATGCATTAGCCTTAAATACAGAAATGTTGCCAACCAATGAAATACGCTGACACGTAGGACGTCTACTGGAAGCGGCAGGATGAAGCAAAACAAACATGGCTTTACTGGTGGTTGACCTGTAGACTCTGCTATTTAGTCTGTTTTAGCTGAAGCACCCTCTATTTCTTTTTTGAATAACGAGCAAAATCATACAATTGTGCATTTGGGAATCAGAAAGATGTCTGCACATTCCTTCCAGCTGGATTTGGCAAGAATTTGATGTAGGCCTAACTTTGCCAGTTGTGAAACTTCCAAATCTGACACTTTAGGAGACTCCAGGACTAGAGTCATGGCTTCTCACCTCTAAATGCTTTCATTCAAGGTGTAGGAAAACAATGCTGGAATTGTCATGTATGAAGTACATGCCACATACAAATGGTAAGTAAATACAAAACCCATACATTTGCACATTTGATACTTCAGCGCTGCTACTGCTGCTTTGATTGGCAAAATGCTCGACATGGGAGGCAGGTGCCACTTGGTGATTTACCCAGTCAGCTCGAAAAATTGTACTGAATGTCTCTTTCTTTTGTGAATATTTTCCACAGGAGCCTTTCCAGATGGACACTCTGTAGGATTCAAATTAAACTACAACTATCAATCTGGCTTATGCCAGGTTAAATAGAATCCACCTACATGTTAGTAAACCTCAGTATAGATTTAGCTGGGCATGGAAAGCATTAACAGTAACATGCAAAGACAAAGAATATTTATTGAGTAGGAAAATGTGTTTTTTTTTTTTTTTTGTAGATGTAAAACTAAGAATAACAATGTAGATAAGAAGTGCATTAGTTGGAAAATCAGTCAGGAGCGTGACTGTGACATGATGAGCTCCAGAAAGCAAATGATATTAATTGTCCTCTAACCACCATTTTTATGGAAGAGACCAATAAGTGTTGTTGTTAACGCACAACAAGAAATACAGGAGACTAATAGAAGGCTCTTTGATTAAATAAGACCGAAATTAGAATTTGTGGCCTACATGCATGCTAGTTTTCAACAAGCCAACTGAAATTACTTTTCAGTTGGACCAAAAATATAAAGGCTATAGGAGCAAAATGGCCCCAAAATACCTGCAGGTATAATCCCATTAAAAGATGGTACAGTATTGTGCAGGGACAAATTCATCCCAGAGTTTGGATTTGTATCATCATGCATTTCTTTTCTTTGATCTGGTAGCTCTGGTACTACTTTGTGTTGTTTGATCACATAAAGTCCCAAGTAACACATTAAAAGTTGTGATTTAAACACAACAAAATAGGAGGCGAGAACAATCCAGCTACATCAATGCCGAAAATCTTTGTAGAAAACAGAAAACAATGTAGACAATAATTTGCAATGTCCACAATAGTTTAAAAAAAGTATATTGCTCCAATTGATGATGAATCCCTTTAATATAAAAAATTGGATATTTACATACTTGTTACTTACTGTTAATGCAGTTTGTCACGAGGAGCTGCATTTTGGAATCCCGGTTAATTTAACCAGGATGTTTTTTCTGCCTTTGCTCCCACATTAAGCAGCGTATCCAACATTCAGCGCCTCTTGATTAATAGTTTTGCAAGCTGCTGTATTCACTATATTTTTTAAAGCAGGGAAACACACCAGTAGCTCAGTGGAAGTCTGATAAAGTGTGTTTATTAGTTAACCTCACCTGGAGGTAATGTCCTCTGTGTCACTCCCACATCCTACAGCTGTGCTAGCATTTTAGAAAGACAGACCCGTCCAGTGGCTGAGCCCATAAAACAAGAGGAAGGCCTGAGGATTATCTATCAAAGTGACAGTGGCACATAAGCAGAGCGCTTGTGTGATCTACGGCGGCCCTTTCATCTGGCCTCTCAGTTGTTTTTTCCTCTAGTAGTTAACAGTAGCAGCGACATGTTGTGGCCAGTTTATTTTCCTTCACAGCCTCTGCTTCTCCTGTTTATGAGCAATGAACGACACATGGTCAAGTTTTCCCACAAAAAGCAAACCAGCATCATAAGTGACTCAGGATGTCTGGATCCACACGGTCTGACCATTACATGACTGTAGAAGATGAAAGAGAAGATACGACCCTGCTAACAATGTGGAGGGAAAGCTGGACTGTTGACTGAACGGTTGTGATCATCAATCAGACTAAATTGTCTCAGTGGTGTAAGAAGCTGAGATCTGATGTGGTGAGGCATAAATAGCCAGAGAAATCTTCAAAACAATCTTTAGATTTATATTTTGTCTATCCAAACCACTGCATAATTTTACACTTAGAGAAACTGGAACACAGATGTTTTGTATGCCACAAATGAAACAGTCAACTATGCCAATACTAGATGTGAAGCAAAAATACAGACGGAAAGTATCCAGGCACAAACACGCTGACCATCCAGGATGTTGTGCAGGAGAGTTTCCTCTTCCTGTTGCTTTTACTGTTGGACTTTCCTGTAGGTTAGCACTAACTGTTGGTAGACCTTTGGGTACCTTCCAGACTCATCACCGAGCCCCCGTGTTTTTTATCTCTAGGGAGTAGAGTTCCTTACTGTAAAGTAAGTATTAGTTCATATCCTGCTCTCCTGGGTGGCCGGGCCGGGGGAGAAAGCGTAAGCTCTACATGTAGGTTCTTTTTGCAGCAGATGGCCTCCTCCCAGCGGGTGCGTCTAAGAGAAAATGAGGACCACACGAGGTGATGGAGACACATCTGTTTTTCAGGTGTTATAACTACAAAAATAAAAAGCAGATATAATTCATCTATGTTTCACTGGATCTCTGGACAAGAATCCAAATTTAGTAACTCCAATTTTAAGATAAAAAGCAGACTTGTTAGATCAAGCTGAGAATAGAAGCCTGAGAATAATCATAGTGTCAGATAATTGAATTACTTTCAAAGTGCATATTTTCTTTTACTAGAGCGCCATTATTGATTTTATTTTGGTCGGGATTCTTTAAATCTATGTAGAAGCTGTTGTAAAGTCTGATTTATCTAAGCAATACTTTCCAGCCCCACAAGACAGTTAGTAAAACTATTACATAGAAAAATATACATGATGAAAATCAGTGGTTGAGAAAGTATTTAAGATGATTGATCTAAATGAAAGCAGCAAAACCACTTTAGCAAAACACTCAATTACAACTACAAATCATGCCTTCGGGATTCTGGATGCGCAACTGAAGCGTGCCTTTTCCCTGACACACAGAGAGGGATAATTCCATAGTACAGCTTGTCTTTATGTCTGCACAATCATGTATTTCGGGAAAAGACTGCTGTAAGAGTTGATAATACTACTGGATGAGGAAGACATTCTTTTCCGAAGAATGGACCATCCATGAACAACCTCCTGGACAATTCTGTAGTGTACAATAGATGAGAGTTAATTCACTGGCTGTGCTCTACATGTTTTATTGGATAAGTAGATTAGTCAGTGTTTTGGACAAGATGCTAAAACCATGATACCTACAAATTTTATATTCTAACACTCAATGCTTTGTTGGGGCAAATTTGTTTGTGTTTTGCGTGTGACTGATTTACTACATTTTTTTATGAGAAACCATGCCTTGAGTTTACATAGAAGGTCCAAAAGTAGAAAATGTCAGGTGGGTAGCAGTTCTCAGGACAGAAATGCCTTTTGTTTCATAGGTCAGAGGAGAACCAGCATGGTTTGGAACAATAGATAGACATGAGCTCAAATAACCACTCATTACAACCAAGATATGTGGATGACCACCACTGAACACATCACTAGAATAGAAAGCAGATGTGTCACAGTCTTTGGAGACCACAGTCTGTCAGATAAGAGAAGCTTTAATTTGCACAGGCACAATAACATCCCAAAGCAACAGATTTGAATTGTAAGATTCTGGTTTCAGGTCAGAGCTTTTATGCAAAACCTAGTAAGGTTTGATCACATTAGTACAAACTGGGAGTGACCAAAACTTAACAACCTACCTGGGAATTGTTACTGATGCTGTCTATCTCCTTATGACCACAAGGTACAAATCATCTGACTCCAGCAGGATGAGCATTTCTGATGGATTTCAAAAGGGGTCTGCAACCTGATGCTTTGAAGAATGAGAACAAGCAGAAGAGTGCTGCAGTTCTGTGTTTGGGCCACAGTAGAAAACTCCATCCTACCTCTTTAATTACAAACGTGTTGGGAAATCAAAGGTAACATGGTGGCATGGGCTTTAAATATTGATACACAGCCTGATTATACATCTGAAAAACACAGCCAAAAGGACTGGGTGTATCTATTTCTGCCTTAATATAACTTTACTGACTTGATATAAACAAAAACGAATTTTGGGAACACATTGAGATTGCTTAAGGGCCTCTGGGATTGATTGACAGATAAAGTCACATCAATTGGTTGGATTTAGTCTCTGACTAATAGAGGTTGCAGACCCCTAGAACTGATCTGGAGGCAAAGTTCAGTCCAGCAAATATAAAACAAACAGAAATGTGATCTTTCTTTTTTTGGAAATAATGTGGAAAGTATTTTCTCAATTTTTAACCTCCTAGGACCCCTAAAATCCTCCATATAAAAACCCGTCTCCCAAAGGGCAAATTCTATGTATAATCTCATGGCCCACACAGGGGAGAAATTGCTTAATGGTCAGACCCTGCTGGCAAGGGACAGCATTTATTAAATCTTCATCTGCATCTGCTTTTCTAAGAAATTAGACAGCAAAGAACAAGCTGTAATCTTCTTTTCTCTGATTGGTGTCCAATCTTACCAGCAGATCATGAATATATTAAATAACTGGAACTGGTTAATCAATAAGCTATTAAAATCAAGGGTGAAACAAATTAATGGTTATCAGTTAAATTTTAAAAATCCGATTCTCCTCTGTGTCCCTGAGCAGTACTGCAGAGGGCAAAAGTTTAGTTTATTCCCCTTCACAGGTTGATGATTTTGTTGATGGGGTTGCTAGTTCTAGTTCTCTACGTACTGCCTTAGACAATGTAACCCCTCTTTGAAAAAGAAAATTTTAGAAAGCTGGCTCCCTGGTTTAATGCAGAGCTGAGCAATCTGAAGCAAAATGCTTGGAAACTGGAGAGAATTTATCGCTCCACAGGCCTACGGGAATCCTACCTAGTCTGGAAAAATAGTGTACTGCTGTGTGACAGGACCCTTTGTAAAGCAAGAGCATCATATTTCTCCTAATTAATAGAGGAGAATAAGAATAATCATAGATGGGAGAATTTGGCCCAGAGCCATAGCTCTGTTGAACCGTCCATCCCACCTTCTCTTAGCAGTAATGATTTTATGGGATTCTTTATAAATAAGATTGATCTTATAAAAAGTAAGATCATTAGCACTCTAACTATGACTGGTTTATCTCTGGAAGGTGAGGCAGCATCTGAGGTAGCCATAGAATCTGAACCGCGTTTAGACTACTTTCATCCAGTTGAACTTTCAGAATTAGCAAAACTATTGTCTTCATCTAAGCCTTCCACTTGGATGTTAGATCCAGTTCCAACCAGATTATTTAAGGAAGTATTCCCCGTCCTCCATTTTAGATGTGATTAATCTATCCCTGTTACAGGGATATGTTCCAAAGGCTTTCAGGTTACTGTAATTAAACCTTTACTTAAGAAACTGTCTCTTGACCCAGATGACTTGGTCAATTATAGACCTATATCCAATCATCCTTTCTTATCTAAAATTCTTCAGAAAGTAGTTACCAAACAAGTGTGCGACTACTAACACCATAATGAACTTTTTGAAGAGTTTCAGTCTGGCTTTAGAGCTTATCATAGCACTGAAACAGCTCTGGTGAATGTCCCTAATGATATTTTCATGGCCTCAGATAATAGACTTGTATCTGTGCTCGTCCTGTTGGATCTCAGTGCTGCATTTGATACAGTTGACCATAATATTCTTTTGTAGGTATTAAAGGAACAGCACTAGATTGGTTTAAATCTTATCTATCTGATTGATTTCAGTTGTTCACGTTAATGACATACTCCAGGGTTTCCTGTGGAAACAACATCAGATCAGTACTAGGACCAATTCTCTTTACTATATATATGCTTCCAATCATTTACAAATTTTTAGACAGCATGGGATTGATATACACTCTTATTCTGATGATACTCAGCTATATCTGTCTATAAATCCAGATAAAGCTAACCCATTACAGAGATTACAGGCATGTCTGTAAGACATAAAAACCGCTGGAGGTTTCTTCCTGTTAAAAGGGAGTTTTTCCTCTCCACTGTCGCTACAAGCATGCGTAGTGTGAGAGATCGCCTTCCAGTCAATGAGTTGATGATATTTTTCTTATTTTTCTGACAACAAGTCTGACAACGGAGAAAAGAGCAGAGATCCAGGTGGAAAAAGGGTCCCAGTGTTCTTGCGCACCACGCTCTTCTAGCTGGTCAAACTTCACTAGGTGTTTTCTGCAATTTCGGTCATAAAAACAAATCAAGCCGACCTCCTATCTGCGGCACTGTCTGCACTAAGCATGGAACTTCCCATGCTAATGGCTTGGATTCAATAGCAAACATTGCCCCCCTGTGGTACTTGCATGTTACTATCACAGGTTGTTGAGGACCACCCAGGAACATCGTTGGTTCTAATCATAGCCCCGGCCTGTATAAGAGTCCGGCCAGTATTTACCTCCACCGACAGCCAGACAGGCCATTATTAGAGACTCGGCTGCTAATGGAATACAGGCCAATATTAGAGGATTTATGGTATGTTATATTGTTTTCCATGAGATTCCCAGATTGTTCATGCTTCTTTGCCTTCTTTAAAAAGTACTTTAAGTCAGCCCTACATGTCTTTATCTATGTTTATCTAAGTTTGAAAAAGGAAGCAGGAAAGCAGAATAAAGTGTTAGCCTCACTGCATACAGTTAGCCAAGCCTTGTAGTTAAACCAGGTCCTGGAAAAAGACAGAGTGTCCTCTCTCCATCTGTCTTTGGACTGCTGATAAATGTTAATGTTCGGCTAATATGGTCTAAACTATTTCCCCTCCAGCTTCTCTTGGTAAGTTTTCTTTAAGCGACTTTACTTCCATGACTCGACCTGTCAATCAGCCGCATTACGACTGTGACGACAGTTCCTGCTAGCGCGGGGCGCATCTCTCCTGTGCCCAGGGCTCTCATATCCTTTGTATTGCAGAGGTGCTACTGCGCATGTACAACTTTTAATGAATCAGTGGCCAAAGCGTGAAAATACGTCACCAATCCAAAGACGAACAAAACAGCTTTACTCGTCATTAAAGATTAAATATTTATATTCCACATGGAAATACTATATATTAATGTATTTAGAAATATTGTATTTCATAATTTAGTTTTTATTTGTTTTTTTATGTCTTCGGGTGAGTGGGGCGGTGCCCTAGCACCCTCTATTGGCCAGCCGCCACTGGGGGTGATGAATAAAGTTATGACAAACTTTATTTAAAAAATGGTTTAAGCACTAATTCTAGATAAACACTAATGTGTCATGATCATAGCTCTGAGAGCTGGCCTAATTGCTCATTTCATTTACCTGCCTAACTCTGCCCGGTTTCCAATTACCACTCACCTAATCCACCTGCTCCTGTTTCTACATATACAGGTCCTTCTCAAAATATTAGCATATTGTGATAAAATTAATTATTTTCCATAATGTAATGATTAAACTTAAACATTTGTATATTTTAGATTCATTGCACACTAACTGAAGTATTTCAGGTCTTTTATTGTTGTATATATGAATGATTTTGGCATACAGTTCATGAAAACCCAAAATTCCCATCTCCCAAAATTAGCATATTTCATCTGACCAGTAAAAGAAAAGTGTTCTTAATACAAAAAAGTCAACCTTCATATAATTATGTACAGTTATGCACTCAATACTTGGTTGGGAATTCTTTTGCAGAAATAACTGCTTCAATGCGGTGAGGCATGGAGGAAATCAGCCTGAGGTGTTATGGAGGCCCAGGATGCTTCGATAGCAGCCTTTAGCTCATCCAGAGTGATGGGTCTTGTGTCTCTCAACTTTTTCTTCACAATATCCCACAGATTCTCTATGGGGTTCAGGTCAGGAGAGTTGGCAGACCAATTGAGCACAGTGATACCATGGTGAGTAAACCATTTACCAGTGGTTTTGGCACTGTGAGCAGGTGCCAGGTCATGCAGAAAAATAAAATCTTCATCTCCATAAAGCTTTTTCCCTTCTCCCCAGTCTTCCTCCAGACTCTGGCACCTTGATTTCCTAATGACATGCAAAACTGAGCAACAGTCCAGTGCTGCTTCTCTGTAGCCCAGGTCAGGCGCCTCTTCCGCTTTTTCTGGTTCAAAAGTGGCTTGACCTGGGGAATGCGGCACCTGTAGCCCATTTCCTGCACACGCCTGTGCACGGTGGCTCTGGATGTTTCTACTGCGGACTCAGTCCACTGCTTCCGCAGGTCCCCCAAGGTCTGGAATCCACCCTTCTCCACAATCTTCCTCAGGGTCCGTTCAGCTCTGTGTTTTCTGCCACACTTTTTCCTTCCCACAGATTTCCCAATGATGTGCCTTGATGCAGCACTCTGGGAATGGCCTATTTGTTCAGAAATATCTCTCTGTGTCATACGCTCTTGCTTGAGGGTGTCAATGATGGCCTTGTGGACAGCAGGCAGGTCAGCAGTCTTACCCGTGATTGGGGTTTTGAGTAATGAACCAGGCTGGGAGTTTTATAGGCCTCAGGAATCTTTTGCAGGTGTTTAGAGTTAATTTGTTCATTCAGATGATAAGATGTATAGCCTATTTTCATGATATGCTAATTTTGTGAGATAGAAATTTTGGGTTTTCATGAGCTGTATGCCAAAATCAAAATATTTCAGTTAGTGTGCAATGAATCTAAAATATATGAATGTTCAAGTTTTATCCTTACATTAGGGAAAATAATGAATTTTATCACAATATGCTAATATTTTGAGAAGTACCTGTATGGCTAAGTCCCAGCTATAGGGGCCAGATTGTTCAGGTTGAGATCATTGCTTCGTGCTTTAGTTCATGTTCTCATTCTCTGGGGCCAGTGGTTTGAGAGTTTTTTGGTGTTTTGTAGTGTTCCTGTTTCTCTTATCCACTTAGCATGCCCTGTTCCTGTCCTGCCTTATTGGAGAGTGTGGTTTTAGCATTTTGTGGTGTTCCTGTTATCCTGACCTGTTCTGCATCTCAACTTCTGAGCTTGCCTGTTCCCATCTCAACGTTCTGCCTGAACTCTCTGTGGACTCTTGGAACTCTGGACCAGCCTGTTCCTGTTTTTGGACTCCTGGACCTCTAAGCCTTTCTGTTCTGATCTGTTTCCTTGACCTGGCTCGGACGTGGCTCAGATATAAAGAAGCAGGAGCAGGTGGATTAGATAAGTGGTAATTATGAACCAGGCAGAGTTAGGCAGGAGAATGAATTGAGAAATTAGGCCAGCTGTCAGAGCCACGATCATGACATAGGCCATTTATCAATTCAAAACAACGCGAGTATGGAATCTGTCCTTGCCAAGTTTTTTTTTTGTGAAAGACACAGGAAAGTAGAATGGGAGCGTGCAGCATAAATATGGATCAATTGGAAAAGAAGCGTGACGTCACCACATGCTTTGCTCGTCTGGTGCTGCATTTCCCCTCCTGTTATTAATAGCCACATAATAATAAAAATTATTACTTTTTTCATTTAGTGGGGAAATAATAATTAACAAAGTCAGATAAACACAAATCAATTTAACATTTTGCCAAATAAAACATAAAAAATTGGCATCAGAGCCAACAATATTTCACACATAGGTATGCTGAGAGCGGGCTGCTGCAGACGGGCCAAAATTAGCCCTGGCTGCGGTTACCCTCGGAGATGCACTGATTGGCGGGGCCCTCTTAACATCAGTACTTTTTTTTTACACACTAAATCAGTAAATGGGCCATATAGTGATGCTTAAAACTATAATGTTCTTGCCTCAAATGATCTAAAAACGTACTTTTATAGAACAACAGCAACAGAAAAGACACCTTTTCACTTAATGCTCTAAACTCTGTGAGCGTTCCCCTGGAAGCTGCTGCTGCCGCAGTGTATTCTGGGACAGCTGTCAATCTCAAGAATGGACAAGTCTGCTCTGATGCATACTCGGTAAAGAGGGAGGGGCAAGAATAATCTAGGGACTTTGAGCGTTCTCGGTCTTGTGTTCTTGTGAATTGGAACAGTACTAGGGCTGAGGCTGATGATGTTTCATGGGTACGCAAGCACATGAGAATGGACAAGGACACATATTGAGAAATGGCCCCAATAACATAGCGCCATGCTAAAAGCTCTTAATTCAGGCAACTGAGACAAAGTTAAAGAGTTTAATTGTTATTAGGTAATGTACTCAGAGTGAGAGGGAAGCTATGATTGAGTCCACATGGAGGTGTTCCTCAATAGAGCACTGATACTGTATAGGTTAAAGAAATTATGCCAGAGCATCTGAGGAGGGAGTTAACCACAGGAGGTTGGAACAGGCTTAACCTGTGAAAAACACAGAGCTTTACACAGGACTTGGTCTGACACCTTTCTCAAGGTTCAAGCTCCTAACAAAGCTCCACTGATGAGAAATAGATGGAAAACACCTGTGGAGCTACACCATGCAGAGAGGAGGAGAGGAGAACACAACCAGCAGAGCACAAACCTGCTCAAAGCCTGGTTGATATGAGAGTTTAAGATTTTTCTGATTCACTTAATTGCAGAAAATATAATTGAATGCTGCTTTAAAATGAGATCCATCATTTCTTTTTAGTTATAATTTTTTTTGTTGAATGACTATCATTCACGGATGTCATTCCATTAGCTCGAATACGAGTCCCTAGCATAGTTATAAACATACTAGTATTACTAATGGTGATTAATGATACGCTTGTAAAATTTGGAAGCTAAATAATGTTTTTTAATCTTGAAAGGGAGATTTTGGAAATCACAACTGGATAATAACCTGCAAACCTGCAAACTATTCTGCGCAGAACCCCAGATAAAGAAGAGAGCGACAGCATGGGATGGGGGCCACTGAAAAGATCCATTTATGTTCTTTCATACTATTTTTTTTTTAACTCAGTAGTACAAAACATAGGTCGTTTTGGCTGTATGCTACCAGCTGTTTTTAGGTTACATGTAAGCAGGATATAGATATTTCTCTATTCATCCATAAAATGGACATGAGAAAAAAATATTTTGCTGGTATCTACTACTAAGGAAATATATGACCTTTTCTCTGTGGTTTATGATTTTAAGATTTGAAGTTTACTTTGAGTTTACTTTTTAAGATGGAAAAATCAAGAATCTCGCCTCAAGTGCCACAAATGCAAAATGTACTCCAAACACAAAAATGAGGCAGGCAATCATAAAATTTAACAGAAACAAAAAGGAAAAGTGCTACAATCACACAAACTAGAAAGAAGTCCAAATGCCCTTCAAATCTGCTGCAAACGCAATGCTGAAAAACATCAATAAGGATAAAACAGACAAAATATATGCAAAGGAAAAATACTGCAAGTAGCAAAACCAACCAAAGACTACTGTATTGCAGCGGCAGGGCACCAACCTTTTTACAATCAATACTGGATATACACACTGGAAACTGGCTCCTAAATCAGTACCAACAGGAATTTACTATGGTCATATTAGATTTAATGACCCTAGTTTTAGGTTTCTCACCCACCAATTCTCATCCACCATCACCATTTCACAGAACTTTATTGGCAAAAATATAGACAATCAAGTAACCAAAAAAACAGTATTCTACTAATGTAGTCAGATGTCAGTTATGTAAACGTCTTGAACTTAGAGAATAAATCTAAACTTTTTATTACCTTAAATTTAAATATAAAATAATTTAATGAAAATTATTTGAAAAATACTCCAAAACGAACACGTTTAAACCTCAGGTATGTATTGTAAAAATGGCCACTCCCTGCCTGTGCAGTATGGTGCCTCTCAAAACAACACCGAATTAAGAAAAGCTGCAAACTAGCTCTGCGTAGCAGGCCAACTCCAGACCATTAAAGGGACAAAACCATAAACATTACTACCTATCAGTGTCTATGGACCATATCCTAAGTAAGGACATAAAAGGGACGCCTTTCCAGAGGACATATGGGAGGAAGAAAAAAGGTAAGCTTCCCTTTGAGTCTTTTTAAACACAATCCTAAACCACCCTTTTAAACAACCCTTAATTATCTAGTGTAACTCCAAATGAAGATCTGTTGAGGGTGCCTTGATTGAAGGTGTTTGGCGGCATCTTACCTCCAATGGAGAAGGAAAGCAGTCGTTTCTATGGCAACAATGTGACTCCCCATGTGCATGGCTGTATCTCTGTGGCACAGTTTGACATGGCATCAAACAATTGCTCCTTTCTAAGAAATAATTCACAGACTGGCTATTTAAGGGCCACTTGCCATGGCTTGGTGGTTTGGGACAGCCCTTACAACGTGGACCCTCCGTAGGAATGCGCAAATTGAGGTTTAGTGCTTAGGGGAAGTGTAGGTACCAGATCTCAGCCAGACCCTGACCCTGCTCATGATGTCACAATATGGTGTCATACTGTGATTGTATTGCACCGGTTTCATAAGAATCAAATCTCTTCTGGAGTCATAACTTTTTATGACCTATATTTGCCCTTATTTTCTGTTTCTTTGGCAACTAAAACAGTTTAAAGTAGAAAAACAATCATTCTCAGTCTTGAAGGCAAGTACTGTGTTCTAAGACAGACTGAGCTCTGCCATTTAACACGGTGATATTAAAAGTCTCAGCACTTCCTTTAATTATTTTTTATTAAGATTTGATGGCAGGGCAGGATAAATGGAACAGCTTAAAAATGATTAACTGAAATGAATTTCATGGAGATTTTTTAGTCAAAGAAAAAACACTGTTATTCTACCTCTGGCAAATGAAAAGTTGTTGACACAAAGTTAAAAGTCACGTAGTTTAATACAGGTGACTGAACTGAGCTAAAAGAGGCCATTTAGCTACTNCATTTATGTTCTTTCATACTATTTTTTTTTTAACTCAGTAGTACAAAACATAGGTCGTTTTGGCTGTATGCTACCAGCTGTTTTTAGGTTACATGTAAGCAGGATATAGATATTTCTCTATTCATCCATAAAATGGACATGAGAAAAAAATATTTTGCTGGTATCTACTACTAAGGAAATATATGACCTTTTCTCTGTGGTTTATGATTTTAAGATTTGAAGTTTACTTTGAGTTTACTTTTTAAGATGGAAAAATCAAGAATCTCGCCTCAAGTGCCACAAATGCAAAATGTACTCCAAACACAAAAATGAGGCAGGCAATCATAAAATTTAACAGAAACAAAAAGGAAAAGTGCTACAATCACACAAACTAGAAAGAAGTCCAAATGCCCTTCAAATCTGCTGCAAACGCAATGCTGAAAAACATCAATAAGGATAAAACAGACAAAATATATGCAAAGGAAAAATACTGCAAGTAGCAAAACCAACCAAAGACTACTGTATTGCAGCGGCAGGGCACCAACCTTTTTACAATCAATACTGGATATACACACTGGAAACTGGCTCCTAAATCAGTACCAACAGGAATTTACTATGGTCATATTAGATTTAATGACCCTAGTTTTAGGTTTCTCACCCACCAATTCTCATCCACCATCACCATTTCACAGAACTTTATTGGCAAAAATATAGACAATCAAGTAACCAAAAAAACAGTATTCTACTAATGTAGTCAGATGTCAGTTATGTAAACGTCTTGAACTTAGAGAATAAATCTAAACTTTTTATTACCTTAAATTTAAATATAAAATAATTTAATGAAAATTATTTGAAAAATACTCCAAAACGAACACGTTTAAACCTCAGGTATGTATTGTAAAAATGGCCACTCCCTGCCTGTGCAGTATGGTGCCTCTCAAAACAACACCGAATTAAGAAAAGCTGCAAACTAGCTCTGCGTAGCAGGCCAACTCCAGACCATTAAAGGGACAAAACCATAAACATTACTACCTATCAGTGTCTATGGACCATATCCTAAGTAAGGACATAAAAGGGACGCCTTTCCAGAGGACATATGGGAGGAAGAAAAAAGGTAAGCTTCCCTTTGAGTCTTTTTAAACACAATCCTAAACCACCCTTTTAAACAACCCTTAATTATCTAGTGTAACTCCAAATGAAGATCTGTTGAGGGTGCCTTGATTGAAGGTGTTTGGCGGCATCTTACCTCCAATGGAGAAGGAAAGCAGTCGTTTCTATGGCAACAATGTGACTCCCCATGTGCATGGCTGTATCTCTGTGGCACAGTTTGACATGGCATCAAACAATTGCTCCTTTCTAAGAAATAATTCACAGACTGGCTATTTAAGGGCCACTTGCCATGGCTTGGTGGTTTGGGACAGCCCTTACAACGTGGACCCTCCGTAGGAATGCGCAAATTGAGGTTTAGTGCTTAGGGGAAGTGTAGGTACCAGATCTCAGCCAGACCCTGACCCTGCTCATGATGTCACAATATGGTGTCATACTGTGATTGTATTGCACCGGTTTCATAAGAATCAAATCTCTTCTGGAGTCTTAACTTTTTATGACCTATATTTGCCCTTATTTTCTGTTTCTTTGGCAACTAAAACAGTTTAAAGTAGAAAAACAATCATTCTCAGTCTTGAAGGCAAGTACTGTGTTCTAAGACAGACTGAGCTCTGCCATTTAACACGGTGATATTAAAAGTCTCAGCACTTCCTTTAATTATTTTTTATTAAGATTTGATGGCAGGGCAGGATAAATGGAACAGCTTAAAAATGATTAACTGAAATGAATTTCATGGAGATTTTTTAGTCAAAGAAAAAACACTGTTATTCTACCTCTGGCAAATGAAAAGTTGTTGACACAAAGTTAAAAGTCACGTAGTTTAATACAGGTGACTGAACTGAGCTAAAAGAGGCCATTTAGCTACTTAGCACAGCTAGCCTCAGTGCTTACCAGCTCCACCCTTTTTACCATGGTCTGGCAGATACTTAGTTAACCAAAAACTGATTTTTTTTTTTTTATTTTGTTATCCATCAGGTAGAACTTCAATCATCCGACACACTTAAACTATGGATGCTCCTGACTCGGCACATGTACGCCGCATTATCTTATAGTTGTCCATGCAAGCACAATGTTTACATCATTGTGGTAACATTCAGCCAATCATATAGTGTAACGTCACTTGCACTGGCCCCGAGCAGATCTGACCACCTGAGCAGATCTGGTGGTCAACGGTTTGGGGTTGGACCTGAATATCTCTTAGCATCCTGGTTACGACACTTGATGTTCGACTCCCCCTATTGGTATGGAGTTACTTTGCAGCACTTTGTAACTTACAGTTGAATTTAGACTTCAACCATTGTTTCTTTGCATGTTTTTTAGGTTAGCATTATTTATGTATTTGCAGCATGTTTATGTACTTGTAGCACATTTCTACTTGCTTTCTCTCTATTCTTTTGGGATTTCTGTTAGCCTTTTTGTGCATGCAGTAGCTTGTATTCGGAGGGAAATTATGAACTTGCGGTGCGTTTGTACCTCTCAACCTCAAAGATACAATCTTAGCATACAATCTTATTATCATGCCCTTTTTTAAAATGATCTCATGTAATAGAAAGGAACATGCCGAGGTGACATGTAATATTGACTTGTTTCAGCCTCTGCCCTTCGGCAGGCAGCTGAGCAGCATCCAGAGCAAAACCAACAAGCTCAGAAACAGTCTCTACCCTAAAGTTGTTGGACTAATAAACTTGGGCTGCACTTAATTCAGATTCATTTATTTCTATTTCTTTTCTTAATTATTAAACTCATTCAACTGAGACCTAAGTTAAAATTCCGCACCACAAATCATGCCAATTTGAGATGGTTTTACAATAAAGACTTTTTGAATCTGTTATGCCGACCATAATCATCTGTCATCCTGCCTATTCACTACAAAGGGTGCTAAAGTATCTGGGGCAACTGGTTATTATTGCAAAAAAATATGTAGAATTAGATTCACAAGATGCTTTATTTTGGTCTTGTTTCTTTTTACAATCTGTTTATAATAAAATGTCCAAAACTGAGTAGAAATTGTACTTATTTATTTTTCTTAATTAAAATGATCTGTAGGCTGACAAGTTTATCATGTCCAGAATGTATGCAGAGAGTCGTGCATATACAGTATATGTACTGGAAATCATTCTAAACTCAGTAAGTTTCAAGAAGGGTATACAGCGCTGCTTCTGTGTGTGCATTGGAAAGCATTGGGAGTAAAGAAGGATTGCATAAACCAAACCCATAACTACATCCAATGTGCCCCAAACACAGGAAATGGTTGTAAAGGAATGACTCAGCAAGCTTTGACCTCTGCCATCGCTCCAACTCCCTAACACCCCCACCCTCTTCTTTAGGTCAGCTTTAATTATAAAGAAAACATTTTTTTTTTCTTTGTCGCAACACCCTTTGGTCTCCATTCTCTGTCATTTTTTTAGGAGTGCATCCCAAGTTTGGAGATGAGTCACAGCTTTCTCCTCCACCCTTTGCTCCCATAAACTCTCTCTCTGTATAACTCACATACACTTGATTTAGAAAAGCGAGAAACAGCTGTCATACAGCTGCATATTCTATCATACTCACACAGGTGTGCATCACAGGAGATAATCAAACACACTTGTTGTTCGCATGCTGAAGCTTTTGTGTTGGTTTGCTTAAAACTAGCACACACTCATACAGCCATGCACATACACAAACACTTGTATGCAGCTTCAAAGGATGAATCTCATAAACAGGACTGGGAGGGAGGAATGTGTTGTTCATTGGGGAATTCAGAGCTGGTGGAGGGGGAAAGGAGGGGCTGTGCTGACCCTAATGTCCCTCTGAATGAGAGCAGGGGAGGAGAGGCTTTCTCTCTGCTGTCATAAGCCTTTCAACCATCAATACAGCAGGGAGTGCCCCTAACACAGGAGACCACAGACCACGGCTGAGTAACGTAAAACAGACCCCAAGCTACCTCACAGCCCCCTCACATGAATATTAGGTGTCAACATATAATGTAAAACAACCACATGCCTGTGCTGTGTGCTAAAGGTAATAATCCCATCTGTCTACCTTCAACATTCAATGGAAGAGTACGACTTGTGACAATCTGTGATGTGTTCTTACATTGAATCCTGCAGACTCGCTCCTCTTGGTTTTATTGCATTTTCGCTGCATGTTGGTATGCTTTAGATCAACGTATGATTTTGAATTTTGACTCGTTTTTGTCACCGTTTTGTCACAAGTTTCTACTTCTACGGCAGTTTATGAAGTTTTGTCATTTCTTTACGTTTTGCAAATCTAATCTTGCTTAAATTGATGTTTGCCTTATTGTCATTATTCTAATCCAACCCCACTTGTATTGGGTGTGTGAGATTGTGGTTCAGGTGGACCCAGTATGCAAGACAGCCATCTCGTACTCAACCAAAAACTATAGAGATTGACTGAAATTAGAATTCAGACAATGCAAAATACATAAGAATAAGATATAAGAAATAATAATAAAAAAACACACTGATGTAGTAAAAAAAAATGGGGACAATAACATAGGGGTGGGCGATATGAAGAAAATTATATCACAATATCTTTGGGCTATATCACGATACGTGATATATATCACAATATGATCAAATAACCTTGAAAAACAAATGTTTTTAGCCACATAGTGCCTAACATTGCATTGCTATAGATCAAATTAAGATGTCATGTTCATTTTTTTTTTTAACTTATTCAAAATAAAAAATGTATTTAAAATGTTTTGCTTGAAAAAATGTTTTAACCATCAGCTGCACATAGAAGTTTTCACAATTTACCATATTGTAATATCAGAGCTTTTTCGTGGTCAATAGAACAGAATATCCCAGCGGCCAAAAGGAACATCAAGGAAAAATCTGAGATAAACTTGATATAAAAAAAATGACTCTTTTGTGTGTCTTCATTTTGCACTGGATGACTTTTTAGGCCGTGGAATAAATTTGTAGTACTGCTAACTTTTGTAGCAATGGATTTTCGGGCATTTTTTGGAAATTACAGCATTTTGTGCGACATCCTCAAATCCAAACCACTGCCATATTATTGATCCAGTGCTGTTTTTCCTTCAGCTCCAGCTCGTTTGGATCCTCTTCAGACTTGTTTTCTTTTTTAGCTGAAACTACCACGGTTGCCATAATCCTCGCTGTCTCCCCAACGTAAGTAAAGGCTGATGCTCATCGTTGCGTGTGCCAGAATGCTTTCTGGTTTGGAGGAGGAGCAAGTGATGTGTTCATAACATGCAGGAGAAACTAAACTAACAGTGAATTAAATACAACTGCTCAATCTTGCCATGAAAGTCACTCAATCTAAAAGAGTAATCTAAAAGAAAATTTAAAATTAAAAATACCCACAGATTCTCCTTATCTTATACGTCCATGGAAATATTTACACATGGAGCAAAACAGAATTAATCACAAATGTTGAGCTCTATTTGACCTCTGGGTATCTAAGAGTTTGCTGAAGGAGGATCTATTGAGGCCAGAATTAGTGGAGCTCTGGAAACTGGCATTTCAGCCCCTAGAAAAGGGATGGATGAGTTTGGAAAGGGATATTGGCCTTGTAGAAGAAGATAACAACGGTGACACAGATGTTGTGGACAGTCCAGGAAAGGATAATACTGGAGGCAGCACAACAGAGGATGCAAGAGATGATCATGGAGATGCTGATGCAGGAGAGGGTGCAGAATTGGGTGATTGTGATTCGCTATGTTCGAAACCAGCTTTTTGATACACAGAGATAGAGTTTGAGTTGGAGAAAAGTTAATTCGTTCTAAGTAAGTATGGACTGTTAAGCACTAAAAAGTTTGATAGGGCCCCAAACTAGCCGTACTTAGGCTGCACTAATGCTTGGAGGGCAGAGGAACTAAATTGAGTTGGTGAAAAAAGGTTCCCATTTTTCTCGCGCACCTCGCTCTTCTAGCTGGTCCTTCTTCACGAGTCGTTTTCTGCAATAGCGGTCAAACAAACAAAACAAGCCGGTAAGGTAACAAACAGGAAATACACATAGTGTAGAGCGGATGTAGATTTGACCAATCAGAGGCTTCCTGTCTGCGGCACTGTCTGCGGTCAACTACAATTTTGGAGAGGTGTACCAAAGTGTCTGCAGAAGGGGCGGGGGCATATTTACGCTGACTGCGACACTCACTCAGACGCCCTGGTTTCTCAGTATAAACCAGCCTTTAGCCTAAAGTCTGTGGCTCTGCAGACGGCTATGCTGCTGTTCTCGTATTTAATGACGGAGATGCTGTTGCAGCTCACAGGGGATGCCCTGTAGACTCTGCTTGCTTTTTTTTTTTTTTTTTTACATTGTCAACAAAAATGTGGTAGCATGGTTTAGCGGGTGAACAAATCCCACATGCAACAACATCAGATGTTTTGAAATGTGTTGTTGGAAAGGTGTTCATCTAAGACAGTGTTTGCCTTCATACACCATTGAGATGCAAGGCAAAAAGCAGTACTGTATTGTTGTATCACTGTTAAATAAGTAAAAACTGTTGTTTTGTATTATGTAGATCAGAGATTGTTAGGCATCTGTGTTGTTTATCTTTACTAACAGTTTCTGTAGTGTGTCAGGCAGCTGTTTTTGAGAAGGCTTCCTACATTTATTATTAGACAGCATGGGATTAATTTCCACTGTTATGCTGATGATACCCAGCTATATCTGTCTATAAATCCAGATGAAGCTAACCCATTACATAGATTACAGGCATGTCTTGAAGACATAAAAACCTGGATGACTCTTACTGTAACTTTCTGCTGCTGAATGCAGACAAAACAGAAGTTATAGCCTTGGACCAGATTCTATGAAAAAGAAGCTGATTAATCAGTCACTTCATTTGCATGGGATTAAACTGGATTCATATACTAAAGTAAAAAATGTTGGTGTCATTTAAATCGGGACCTGTCATTTA